>NC_084777.1:702500-775000 GCF_028858725.1 Colius striatus
AATGTTGCCGTGCTCTCCCCCACGCCACTGACCGCTCCGCAGGGACACGGCAGTACCTGCATCCCACATGTGCCCTGGCAGCTCCCCTCTGGGCAGGGGTCCTGTCTCCATTCCAGGAGCCCGCTGCTCTCCCTGGGCAAAACACCCCGTCCCTTCCAGCTGGAGCTGTCTGGGTGCCACAGGACCATGGACCCCTTCCTTGTGAGAGCTGGGATCAGGCCGAGCGAGCCTGCCTGCTGCTGGGATGACACTGCTGCCTTGCACAGCATGTTCGCAACACCAGGTACATAAACCCCCCGACACATCACCAAGGAAGTGACTTATACATCGGAAAAGAGCGTGTTGCCACACTTTCGTGTGCATTTGCTGTCTGGGTGCCGTGCCCAGCACTCCTCAAATGAGAGGAGCTGGGAAAAACCCAGGGTAACACACAGAAGCTCTTCAGACGGTGCTTCCTGAGGTGGATTTGGTGATGGTGGGTTCCACCAGTCTGTTGGAAAACAGGAGATGTCAAGGTTTTGCCCCTGAGAGTGACGTGTGGGCCGTGCCCCTTCCCATGCCCGTCCTGCCTGGGGACACTGCGGCTGCACAGGGCTGGTGCCGGGCACCGAGCCCCAGCCCAGGCTGCAGGAGCACCAGGAGCCTCCAAAAACAGCACCGAGGGTCACGCTGTCACCAAGGACATGAAAGCCTTTTCTTTAAGGGTTTCCTCCTTTGGTTGTTTTGAATCTCTATTCTCTGTTGTGCTTTTAAGGCTTGTTTTTAATTTGTTATTCTCTTTGTGAGCCTCCTTTATTTTTATTCTGCTTTACCAAAAGCGCCTGGATTTTATTCCCATCCCAGCCTTATTAGCATTTTGGTCTTTGATCTCTTTCTAAAAGGATTTACACCACAGTTTTATTATTCAGTTTTCCAAAGTGTATTTTCACATAATCTACAGAAATGGCTGAGACAAGAGAACTTTACAGAAAAGAGAGCTGTTTCCTGCCAGGCTGCCCAACTGGGGCAGGGGAAGCGGTTGTGGCGAGGAGCTGCACGAGGCACTTTTCTCCCTACCTGGAGGTGCTTTGCAGAGCTGCTCCCCAGCCGCTCCTGGCTCTGCTGCAGTCATGCGAGGGCCCAGCGAGGGGCACACTGGGGATGCCCATCCTGGCACAGAGGCATCACAGAGGCACCCTGGGCCACGTGCACCCCACGTTGATGGGGCTCTGACAAGCATCCTGCATCCCACCACCTGTGCTCAGCACCCTCGGTGCCAGGTGGCCCTCGTTGCCCCAGGACCGGGTTTGGAGTGGGGCTGCCTCCACCCAAGTACCACACCACCTTCCACACTGCACAACCTTTAGCAGCTCTTTGCTAGGAATCACTTTCTAATGAGCACAACAAAGTGATAACAATTAATGAGGAAGCAAAGCATTTATTTCTGAGCCCTAATTAACATTATCCCAAGCATTCTCTCAATGCTCTTTTGATGTCATAAAGCATGCTGGAACTATAAATGAGCTGTTCTCCCATTAACACTGCCATGCCCCCATCCCCTCCCTCTGTTACCCAGACATTAACCAAACCGCTACATTCACGGGAAGTTAAAGGCCGCATCTTTATTCACAACAAAACAAGATAAACAATCTCCAGGTGGATTTAGCTACAATGTCCCAGCATGGAAAAGGATTAAATCCTGGTGCCACAGTACTTGGATAGAGCACATGGTGTGGACAGGCTTGTGGGTTCCTGCACCGGGTGCTGGGCAGAAGTTCACTTGAACCCTGTTTTTGAATGGATCCTCTGTTTTGAGGCTTTTGTGTTATGCTGGCACTAGAATGACATTGGGCTCTGAGGATGAGCCCTGCAGCCTGGGTGCTGAAAGGATGAAGTCCTGTGTCACATAGCAAAGTGCCTCAGCAGCACTGGAGCTAATGTCCCCACTGTCATGGATCTGCAGTGGTGAAATTGCACATTCCTCTTGGAATATGACATGGTGATGCACAATTTCCTGCTTTACAGGATTCAAATCCATATCTGTTCCAGCATAACTTGCATTTGCCCTGCAAAAAGAAAAGCTGCAGGTACATTCCAGGCTGTTACACGGAGATCAAGTCACTGCCAAGACTGATTGTGTTCAAATACAGTATCTCCCAAGTTTTTATCTGTTTTATGTGACTTATCAGGTGCCAGCGAAACCTCTGTTCTTGACGAGGTAATGCTGCCTTGAAGGCAAAAGAAACCCTCTGGCTTGTACCACATCCGTTACTAATCCACCAAGACGCATCACATCAATAATAATGCCGGAAAGGAGCGGAGCTGCCTCGCGACCCCTTCCTCTGCACACACACGCTGAGCTGCCGAGCTCCAGGTGCTCTCAGGGCAGCAACTGGTGCATGAAACTTCAGCCCAGGTGGGCTGAGGTTTGTCCCATATGACTCTGGAGCCTGTGCTTGGCAGAGGGGAGCTGATGGGGAGAATTCACTTGGACTCAGGTTGCTTTCAGAAACCAGCCTCTAGCTGGACTTCAACAGGAGAGCTGCCCCTTCAGGTGTTACCCCAGCTCACCTGGCAAGGGGCCTTGCTGCAGCAGCAAAGTGCCTTGTCCTCATTATTTGGCTTAAGACTGGCATAATATCAGCATTTGAATGTCCCAGGAGAGAGACGTGGGACAAGCTGTAACTGCTGTTATGTGAACAGACATCAACAGCCAGAGCAGCAGTCAGGCAGCCGTGGTGTCTGGGGCTCAGTGTCACACTGGCCAGGGGACAACCCACGGCCTCTGGCCTGTGCCAGCGTGCCCCTGCCACTGCCCGCAGCCCTCCCTTCCAGGCTGACCCCCTGGGAACCCCATGCTCCCCTGAAACCTCACGTCTGTGCCACAGACAGCTCCAGAACTCAGCCTTTTAGGAAATTGTTTTAATTTTGTAGGAGTTGAGCAGGGAGGAGAAAATTGGTGATAATGCCTGTGCAAAGAGAGCTCAGCTGAGCATGCAAGAGGAGCTGCCCCATGTCCCCAGACACCTGGAAAGCAGAAAATGCCCAAGAGCTCCCCATACAAAAATGACACCCTGCCCAAACCGTTTATCATTAACTCCCATTTAAAAGAAGAAGGAAGCTGTGCAAACCATTAGGAAGATAATTGGTCTCTCTTCTGTATTTCAATAAAAGCAAGGGACAAAATACCATGTATGTGAAATAACTACTTTAGGATAACAGCACCCGTCACCTTGACAACTCGGTCAGAGGTCTCGGCGCGGCGGTGCCTGCTCAGTGAGGTGTGAGAAATAGAGGACGCCGGGGACAGGGGGAAGATACTTGTCTGACCAGCGGAGATGTGAGGACCACAACAGGCTGTTAGCTACAGGATTTCTAAACAGAAAGCAGCTTTCATGGGGAAACGTTAGAAATCTAACCCCTGCAGAGCCAGTGTGAGCGGTCCCAGCCGAGCTCCCCGCTGCTCGCACTGACTTGGCTGTGACACGTGGTCACAGGAGAGCCCAGAGCCTCTGCCAGCACAGAAGTGGGGTGCTGAGAGGCTCAGCGTGCAAGATGGGGGTTCAGCCTGTGGCAGGGCTGCGGGATCCCCCCGTGCAGTGACCGCAGCACGTGCACCCAGCGCCTCTTTCCCTGCACAAACCCACCGGGACCACCGAACGCTCCCAAACACACCAACACCTAAAACAACATAATATTGCAAACAAAAGTTGACAATGTAACATACTAATATGAACAGACATGAAATCAATGGGAATTTCTATTTAGGTAGGAAATCAATAGGAATTTCAAGGTAGGAAAAAAGGAAATTACTTACCTTTAATTTGAGCTCTCTTCAAGTCTGGTTCTCCGTGGATCGGGGGGGCTCGTGGGGTGATGCGGGGCTGGGGCCGTGGGCGTGATGTCAGGGTGACAGCTGTGGCATCTCCCGGGGCTCCTGGTCCTGCCCATGCTCTGGAGATGGCCCCACAGCCCCAACCCTCTTGCCAGCCCTTGGCATCTCTGCCAGGTGCACGATGGCTTCACCAGGGGTGGGCACGGGCAAGCCAGGTAGCCGTGAAGGGGAGGGCATGGCACAAGTGTCTCTGCTGCAGGGTTGCAAAGCAGGAAAGGTGGCCCGAGGTGGCATGGTGGCAGTTCTGGGCTTCAATTTCCAGTGTCTAATCCAGCGATGATGGCACTTCAGTGGCAGTGTTTGCAAAACAGGCCATTCTTGGGAAGAAAAAGTCAGTGCAAGGCGACAGGGACGTGGTAGCGGAGCCCTTGCCCTGCAAGACGATCATGCAAATGGACTCACTGGTCCATGCAGAGCCCTTCTGATTTCAGCATGCCTTGGCTGAGGCTACCACAGCTCTGGCTGTGTGATGCTCTGACGATGGCCTCTGTTTGAGAGCCTTTGAATTGAAAGATATTGTGAGAGTGAGAGATCGTTATTATTTTGTTAAAAGGAGAGGTAGCTGCATCTCAAACTCTGCCCCTTCAGTGACTGAAAATTAAACACTTCTAGAAGTAAGTATTAGCATTCCACAGGGGATCTTGAAATCACCTCCTGATGCAGCTGAAGGTGGAAACAGTTTCAAGGCATTGTTTCCAGATATATTTGCATGCACCAGCAAAGCCTGATGTACCAGCGTTTTGCATTTCACTCATTCATGAGTGCTAAAATGGTCTGCTGCATTTTAATTTAAACATAACAGGAGGGAAGTACGAGCTTTGGTGAAAAGCAGGTGAGATTGCCTTCTCCAAGTGAACGCAGGGCCCAAAATGCAGATGTATCTCTGGCTGTGGAAGCAGAACACAGCATGCTGGAGCTCCCTGACTCTCTGGCTTTGGCTGCCATAAGCTCTTTCATGGCATCCAAAGGTGCATTTCTCTTCCTCGCAGTCTGTGCAGCCTCCCGCCGCTGAGTGATGGCTCCCTTGGAAGCGCACCCCACCGAGGTCAGAGCAGAGGACAGGCAAAGCCCATCTGGCCCTGGGTATTATTCCCAGGCTGTGTTTCTCCTTTTCTGCAGTCATGGGCTGCTTGAAACACACATTAAGCTCAGGTATAATGGTGGTGATTGGGATAATCAACAGAAGGAGATATTTTCAGCAGAATCTGAACAAAAAGTGAAAAATAACCACGTTCAAAGGATTTTCTTGGCAGTTCTCTTGGTGCTTTTGCCAGAGGTCCATATGATGCTCTCCCATCATGGAGGTGTTAGAGACCTCCTGAGAGGATGGTATCTGGCAAAGTGTTTTAGAAAAAAGTAGTGAAGTGCAGGTTTGCAGCGCAGTCTGGCAGTTGTCCCAGCTTGGACCTGGGTTAGACTAAAAGCCGACAACAAATCAGCTCCACTTGCCGAGGACACTAAATTGAGGTGAGCGCCGAATGAGCTAGCAACAGCAACAACAAAAATCCAAAGGATTTTATCATCTTTGTAGCAGAAGGGACATATGGTAAATAAAATTTAATGCTGCCAAATGGGGAGAGATGCACAATGACCTAAGAACCATAAAGCACAGAGCAGCATGAATGGAAGTGAACTGGAGCAAGAGGGAGGATGCCGGAGATAAGGAAACAACCGAAATGGCTACAAAAGCATCCACGGGTATTGACCGTGGCTGCAGCACAGCCCGAGCCCTGGCAGAGCCGCCCGCGGCGCTGGGCCGGAGCCACGCGGAGCTTCGCTCCTGCACACGTTTGTTGTTGTGACGGGTTTGTGAGGAGCCACTTTCACTCGTTATCATGGGGAGGGGGCAGCAGCGCGAACAGCCCTTGGGACTTTCCCCCGGCCCTGGGTTTGGAGCCACCTCCGGCCCCGCCGGGCCAAGCTGGCGCCTCTGCCAGCGCCATTGAACAGCAGAGACGGCAGGTGCGTGCGGGGCCGTGGGACGGCCAAGGCCAGGGAAAGCCGGGCGGCGCCGGGCCGGGCCGGGCCAGGCCGGGGGCAGCCCCCAGCCCCCGCTGAGGCTGGACACCCCGGGCCCGGGGTGCGAGCGGGGCTGCAGCGGCCCTGGGCCCGAGGAACGCACGTTCCCCCGGGTTCCCCATTCCCCCGCAGCGGCCCGTGCCGGAGAGGTCCCGCAGGTAACGACACCGGGGTCACGGCTCTGAGCCTGGGAACAGAGGAGGGGGGGCAGGGATGTCTGAAGGGGCTGGTGGGACTTTTCATCAATTGCTCTGTGTTGGTTTTGGTTGGATATTTCTGTTTGTTAGGTGTTGGAGGCAGATCAAGTTTTGTTTCCTTCCCTTCCCCGTGCTGAGCAGTCCTATCTGTCTTGTCCCAGACCTCAAGTGCTGAGAGAGCCCTCCCTGATATCCTTGCTGAGCCTTAAGCAGGACAGTTGTTCCCATCCCATTGTCTCTGTTCCCTGGATCTCAGGAGCTCCCTTCGCTCCTGAGTGCCCTTCCCTGACACTCCAGTGCTGCTTGGATGTGTCGATGTGTTACCTGCTCTGTTATAATGGGTTGCAGCTGTGAGAGTCCCCTTTATGAAGGACAGGGCTTGCCCTGGATTTCATTGCCTGGTTTTAGTCAGACTTTTCAGCCCTCTCCTCTGTCTCATTAACTTGACCCAGTCTTTAACTTGCTCTCTGGGGCAGCAGGGTCATGTCCTGAGCCTATATTGACCTGGGGTTCAGAGACAGGTGCAAGGCTTATGGCCTTCTTTCACCTTTAATGAATAACACCTTTTTTTCCCCACCTTAGAGACTTCAGCCTTCACATTTCCCTGCAACACCATGCTTGTGCCTAATTAAGCCCTATTAATACTAATGAACAGGCTCACCATAGCCCATCACTTTAGTTCTTAATCTAATGCCATGTTGTGACACTTGTTCAATGATGATTTCAGCCCATGAATCAAATCATTGTGGTTCAGCCCATATTTCCAGCTCCTTTCTCACGTGGGACCAGAGAGAAATCTAGTCGGGAAAACAGTGAAACTGGTTAAGGAGCTTTTAATGAAATGAGAAGTCAGGCATGAGGCCCCGTTGTCCCAGTGTGAAGCAGCAGCTGTGGGAAGGGGCTGAAGGCAGAGCTGTCTGACTCAGAGCTGTGTGCTGGCAGGGGGGCACACAGCCCATGGAGCAGGACGAGCACGTCAGGTGAAAGAGGTAGTGGTACAGAGCTAAGAGTGGCACTGTGGGGAAAGGGATTGTTAATAAGGAAACCTCAGCAGTCCTTTCTTTTCTCATTCCACGTCCCAGAGAGAAACCTAACCCATTTACTCTGGGAGAGGTCACTCCACCCTGAATACTGGCTGCTGGGCTGTGCAAGATTTGTAAACTTTGGAAAACATTTCCCCTTTAATCCCAAGGGTTTCATGGAAACAAAACTGTCTTCTCTTCCTGGTTGTTCCCATTGCTTGTCACTTAGTTTTATAGGTTGATGCATGATTTAATTCTCTCCATACCTGCAGACAATTTGCTAACTTTCTGTTTTCCTCAGGTGCCAGTTTCCCTGGGCTGCAGTGGGCCATAAAGCATCGTGTCTGTGCTGCAAGTCAGACCGTCACCTCCGTCTCTGTTCCCTGGGATGCTGCTGAATTATTCAGGTGAGAGACTCCAACGAACTCCAGAGGCTCAAATAAGAAACATAAAAGTTAGAAACTCCTAGGTTTTAAGAACTACTGGAAGTGAAAGAAATATTTCAGCCAGGTTGATTTATGTTTAAAATACCTAAATATAGTGCTGCACTGATCGATTTGAATTGTGTTGTCATGGTGGTTGGCAGAAAGAGATGAGATTTTTCAATATGTTAAAGTGTAAATGTTGTTAAAAACACAGTATTAGAAGATTAAGATTCTGACCCTTTACGTTCCAATGATCGTAAAAATAAGACTTCTAGCCCATTAAAGAACAGCTTGCCGAGGCATTACACTGAATCACTCCACCACGAGGATGTTATAACCCTGTTCTAGCTTATTCATAGGCATCTGCTTATGTGGCATCTACATCAAACTGTGAATGCAAATGTAAATCTGAGGGCTTGGATGTGCTTTAATAAACCCTGCCAGGCTCCCCCTCCTCACCTCTGAGCTCCAGGGGAGAATGTGGCATCTGTGGCCACTGCGCCTGTCCCAGTGCTTCCCCAGACCTTCCCCACACAGCTTTTTCTCTCTTTCTTCATTCGTCTTAAGTAACCTTCCTGTGAACTGGCTGCAGGGAGCAGTCAAAATCTGGACAACTCAACAGAAAAAGCCCCATTGATTAAAGTTAATTGGGCCTCATGTTTTGGAGGGCCATAAGAGGAGTGGCTGCTGTGGGGTGTGCATGAAGCTGTGTCCCCTCATGCAGTCAGCACACGTGGCACAGGGACCACTGGGTCCCCCTGGGCACCAAGTCAGGGAAATGCTTCTGTCCATCTAATGCATAGATCATGGCAGGGGGCTGTGCTGGACCTCCTTCCCTGCTGAGGGGTGGCTGTGAAGTGCAGGAGACACCCACCACCTCAGAGGCTTTGCCAGTGCCCAGGACCTGTGTGTCCCTCTGTAGGAACGTCCTGGGAGCTGGACTCATCTCACACCAGAGAGAGCTGAGATATGAAGCCTCTGACCCTTCCAGCAGCAGCAATTATTTAATCTAATGGGAAGAATCCAAGCACTGGAACTTGAGAGATTTAATGTTTTATGACCCAGACTGAACAAAAAGTGCAATTCCATGTGGGGGAAGTTGAAACAAAACGAGTGTGAGTGCCTGGGGAGTCTGAGGTGGGTGAGGACCAGAGCATCTCTTCCAGCCCAACCTTCCTCCCAGCCACATTCTGATGGGACAGCACTTCTCACCCATCCCATCATCACCATCTCCATGACATGGCCCTGGTAACGGCCTGGCAGGGGACAGCAGGGATGGCCGGATGGCTCTCCAGCCAGGCAGACCCCTCAGTGCCCTCCCTGAGGACGGCCGGGCTTTGTCACAGAAACATGCAGATTCTGGCTCTTATTTGAGGCAGGTTTGAAGTAGCAGTGAAGGTTATTGAAAACATAACCAAAGCTCCTCCTTATTTCATTAAATACAAATGTGAGTGGGGTCATCAGTTTTTATAGGGGCTCATAAAGCATCCCTCTTGTTCAAATAGGCTATCAAATCACCCAAGGCTTCTCTCTGAGAGGAGTGCAATAAAACCAGAGTTTCTTCTTTAAGAAACTCATCTCAACATCATAATAAAATAACCTTAAATAATACAGTATGGAACAGTTTTTCAATAACATAATTATAGACTTCCATTTTTTTCCTGGCAGGTCATTTCTTGGTATCTATTTTGGATGCCATATTGCAGAAGGGGGTAGGGAGGAAAGCAGGGGTGGGTTTTGAAGCATGTCCTTAGGTCATAGCAGATCACCTTGCCTCTGCTTTGTGCAAGGCAGGCATGAGGGGCCAGGGAAGGCTGGAGCGGTGCTGCCCAGCCGCTCTGCAGAGCCACGGAGGCCCAGGGCAGCTGCAGGCTGCTGGCCACGTCCTCGCACCGGCTGTCCTCCTGCAGGCCCTCTGCTGAGCAGGCTGGCTGGCACAGCCATGGGGGAGAGCTGGGATGTTCCTGTGTCTGGGGAGGATGGAGGGGGAAGGTCGTCTGATGGTGCAGAGATGGATGGGCAGCAGGGCTTGGTGTCATTTGAAGCTGTTATTGGTTGTCTCACTTCTGGGTGCCACGAGGCCTGGGCTCTGCCCAGGAGACACAGCACGCTGCTTCCTCTGCAGTTCCTGCAGGACTGGGCACGTCTTGCAGAGAGATTAAAGCACTCAGCGGTGTATCTGTTTTCTGCTTCGGTTTTTTACGTAATTGGTGGCTGACCTGTGTGTGCCACGGTGTGTCATTAGTCCCCTGGGAAATGGATTGCTGGGCAGCAAGTGGGTGGGCTGGCCAAAGGGCAATGCAAATGGTGCTGATGGTTCAGACCTGTCACATCGAGGGATTTTAACTCTCTTCTTATTTACCTAAGCTGTATCTCTCTTTACTTGGAGTAATGGTGTGATTTTTAATGTACAGGTGTCTGTGGGCTCTTACTGATCCTGCTCAGGAATTATAGCTTCAGTTTTAGGGAAGGTGTGTTATCTTTTGAACACTTACATTTGAACATTTATTCATGAATAGTAATTACTAAATGTTTGCAGAAGGCTCTAAGTCTGAGCTACTTCAGGGCCACACACACAAAAAAATAAACCAGGGTGAGCAATTTTAAGGCCATCACCTCTATAAAAGTCCCATGGCCGAGCATATGTACACACTGTCCCATGCACTGTACATTCATGTAAAAAATCAATCCATGGACATCATCTGCACATGTTTGCAGATAATATAAACTTGTGTCTAAAAAAAAGACAGAAAGAAAAGCCTCAAGTGGCAGAGCAGTTAAGGAACTCCTAGGTGTTTTTAATAACATTGATCAGACCAAATGAAAAAAGCCAGAGCAGTGGGAGACAGGAGCAGGCAGCAGATGCTGACATTCTATCACAGCAGACACATATTGACTAGCAGTCTGAACAAGTCACTCACTCATCAGCGGCCAGCCTGATTGAGTTGCCTGCAGCCAGTAAATGAGCCTTCCATCCACTGTGGGTCGAAATGAACTGCAATCTTTTCAGACCTCGTTGTTGGCCAAATGAGAGATTTAAAACCCCGGAGGACTCCAAATGAATTTACCAAGGAGCCACAGTGACTAACAAAGCTACAATACATCAGAGCGTGGGACACTGGGTATTACACTTACTGCTGGGTGATCAGCACTGGGTATTACACTCGCTGCTCGGTGATCAGCCTTCACTGAGCAATGCAGAGGTAACCAGATTAACCGATGCGAGGTGTGGAAACCTTTTATGGTTTCTTTAAGGATTTAAAGATTTTGATGAGAAAACACTACAAGTTTCCCAGGGGAAATTTGTTGTTATTGATTTAATGTTTGCTTGCATGCTACCTGTCAATTTTCCAAGAGCTTCAGCAACAAAATTCTTATTTGATATTTGACAGATCTCTTGCTAGTTTGCATGAGCAGGCAGCAGTGTGCAGAGCAGCAGTGTGCAGAGCGCAAAAAGGAAAGTGCCGCCTATGTACACCCTTTAACCAAGACCTGACCTCAGGGTAAAACTAATTCTGGGAACAAGGACAAGCTCCGAATTCTTCAGAGAGTGGCTAGGGACAAATCAGACTGGCTGAATTTGTCAGTCAAATGGGAAGTTTCAGTCTTGTTTAAGGTCTGGTTTGATTAAACATCCCACATTTGTGCAAGTGCGTGTGTGTGCCAGCACACTGTATGTGGCCACGATGGAAGAGGGATTTCATTTACCCTTCCTTCTGGCATAGACCCAGATTAGAAAGTGCAGATTTCTTAGGTCCTTTCTAGTGTCCTAGAAGTGTGTTTGGTGTACTGAAACCAGAAATGTGAGAGTAACACATGTCACTGCGGGAGTCAACCAAAGTTGTCAGAGAACCTCCAAAGAGTCAAAGGTTGAGCTTAACCTGAATGCAAAACATGGAGGGCATGAACCAAGAAAGGAGTTCTCCCTCCTACATTCCCTGTGGGTGTGAGAAGGGACTGGTGGGGGTGTCTCTAGTTTGAAGGACCCAGTGTGCCTGTGACGAAGGCAGAGGACTCTTTTTCCAGCGCCTGCCTTCTGGAGATCAGTGCTGCTCCCCTAGGCAGTGATTATTCCATTGCTAACATTTTCATGATAACAAATTGCCCACTAGCTGGGGAGACAAATGCAATGCTCCTTCCCTCTCACAGCTAATTCCTCCCCCTGTTCAGGTGCTGACCTGCCATCTCCCTCGCTCGAGAGAAGCACCGTGTGTAATGATTCAGGCCAAACTCTGCTCCCCACTCTCCCTTGGTGCTCTCTCCTGGTCAGTGCACCTCCAGCACACACAGCTTTCTTCTTGGTTACTTCACTCCAGCTGAACATCATAAAATGCTTTGTCATCTTCATCTTTTTTCCCTGTAGTGTCCTGGAGGAATATGCTCCAAAATGCCTTCAGCAAGATCCTCTAATCTGGAAGAGCCATTTCTCCCTCTGCCTTGCACAGTACAGGAGCAATGCAGTGGTTGCTGGCTGGAAAATTAGCCCAGGGAACTCTCTCCTCTGTCTGTCTCTCACCTCATTAGACTAGTGAGAAAATGTAATTGTAAGTCTCTGAGGCTTTCTCCTCGCAGGCTGATGGGGGATTGTGCTTCACAAGGGCTGGCAGAGAGCAAGCCCCGCACCTGGCTGTATCCCTGCACCTCAGCCGAGCCTTCCCACCGGAGTGGCATGTCATTCCCCACGGTGCCTGCACAGTTTCCATCCCTCAGCAAAGTGCAGGTGTGTCCCCTGCACCCGCTGTGGCTGCCACCCCCTCAGAGCAGCCATCCTGGTGCCAGCTCCCCTCCATCTATGGGCAGATGGGCACCATGGTGCAGTGCTGCAGGTGCAGTGCTGCAAGTGCCCACAGGAGTGGCACATGGGGCTGGGCTGTTGCCCCAGCTGCAGGGAAGGACCTTTTCCATCAGCAGCATTAGCTGTGGGAGGACAAATGCGGGCTGGAGGAGCAGCAGGAAGGCAGCCCTGGAGCCACCCTGGCCATGAGCCTCGGCTGTGCCCCAGGTGCAGGCAGCACTGGGCAGCAGGGGAGGCTGTGTCTGAGCCCGTACAGGCTGCCTGCAGACAGGCTTCTGCCTGTGTGCTTCCGGGGGTTACCTGCCTGGGCATGGCATGATCACACTCTGTAGCCCCAGAATGGGTCCTGTGCTGCTCTGGAGATAAAGAGGTGACTGAGTGCAGGGTCTGAAAACTGTGTGTGACTTATGGTGGTCGTGGCTGACACCTCCTTGGCCAGACGCTGAGGCTGTGATGCTTCCACCAGCACAGACAGTGCATGGGTGACAGAGAAATCTAAGCAGCTCTTCAATGCTGCCACGTTCCTTAAATGTCCCTCTGCAGCACCAGCCCTGCTCTGATTGTTACAACTGTATCTTCTTTTTCTGGACTATTCCACTCTAGATTAATTTCCTTGCATGCTTTACCAACCCTGTGATTGCTAATTGCAGGCACTAAGCATTTGCTGGGAAGCAAAGCCACAAGTCCAAATAAAATGGAAGTCTCTGGAGGTGAAATCCAAAGCAGAGCGGGATGTTATTCACACCAGCCTCCTGACATGCGCATGTGTGTGTGTGTGTGTGTTTGGCGAGGTTAACAAAGATTAATACACAGAGGCTGTTTTTGGTGTGGAATGGGAAATGCTGAGGCTGAGTCTACCAACTACTTCAGAAATAACATGTCTGCCTTGTATTTTAAGGCAGGAAGCAACGCCTCAGCTGAAATCACTTAAACAAAAAGATTGCAGTGAGGGGCATAATGCAAGAAAGTAATAAGGTTTAAAACAGGTCAGAGCCCTTTCCCTGCTCCACTGCTCCTGAGTGAGATGCATTATTTAATGGTCTTTGGTCACCGCTGATATACTGTTGATGAAATAGATGATTTTGTTCAAAAGAGCATTAGAGAAGAAATATACAATACTGCATTACATTCCGGCACAGTTCTCTCTCTGGTAAAAGCCGATAGATTGAAGGTTTTTCCTCTTGACAGGAAAGCAAAGCAGTTGAAATGAAAAGTCTTATGAAGTGACAAATACAAATGGTAATAATGCCACCATATTCAAAATTAAATTGTTGTAATTTTAGTTTCTGAGCATGGCAAAGTAATACAATATTCAGCACAGGCTTGGGGAGCAAAACCCTTTGGCAATAACGACACTGCCTCATGAGCTAACCAAACATCTTTTATAAAAATGTAGAGCCTGATGGGTCTCTCCATCAACCACAAGAGCTGTTGTGTTGTGGCTACCCTAGACATGGAGAGCATGGGCTGCAGTACAGCGTTTAACCTAGAGATGTCTCTCCTAAAAGAAAAAAAATGCTTTAACCGTCCAAAGATGTTGAATTGGAGATTCGATCAATGGCAGTCTGCTGCCAGACCTCAGTGGGATCAGGAAGGAATAACTGTCTCACCCTTTGTGCTTTGTCTGTTTGTTTGCAGGCAGGGCTGCAGGAGGTGGGCACGGCGCTGGGTGCACCGGCGCTGTGGCACTCGCGGCAGCCACGGCGCTGCTGCCTGGCACCACTGTGTGAGCGGGGCTGAGTCGGGGCTGGCCCCACCAACACTCCTGCTCAGTAAGTCTGTGCACAAGGAGCCACACAGACCCTGTAGCAAATGGGCACGGGGCTGCCTCTCCCATCTTCTTGCCTCTCCAAGCCACTGCAAATAGCTCTTGGTATTGGATCTTTGTGCTGCGTCTGCACCATGTTTGTCTATCCTGCTGACCTTTCCCAGTAATGCCTCTTTTATAACCTTCATCTTCTGCTGGGGTTAACGCCATCCCTGTACTTACAGACCGAGAATTCAATGTGTAGTGATAACATGGAGCCCAGCTCTCCAGCCATGCAATTATTCTCTCTGCGTCGCTGTTTACGCCGTGACTTTCATCGCAGTTAAATGCTGCTATTTTCTTTTGCTGGGCCCTGGGAGAGACTTGAGTTTGCCCTCGACAGGTTCAAGTCTCTTCTGCCAACAGAAAGATATTAGAATGTATATAAATAATGTGTCTGTCCCAGCACAGGCTTTTAGCTGGTGTGGCCCCGGAGCCCCGCTGAGCACGGCACAGGCAGCGGGTGCTGCAGGGGTGAGCCTGGCTGTGGGTGGCTCGGGATTCACCGGCCCCTCCTCTGACATGGTGGGCTTCATGGCCTCGCCAGGGATCGCAGTGGGGTCTGTGGGCATGGGGTGCTGTCCCCTAGGAGGGCAAAGCAGCACCCGGAGCCTCCCCAGTAGCAATAACCTGGAGGGACCTCACAGGCAGAAGGAGAGCCCAAAACAGGACTAACCCCGGCTCCTCTCTGTCGCTGTATTCCCTGATGGTGCATCAGTAAAATAAGAGCAGTGTGATCAACACAGAGGGCTTTGGGCTGGGCCCCCCGTGCCAGTGGGGTTCGAGGTGTAGCACAGGAGCCATGCTTGGAGGGACAGTGCCCGTGCCAGGCAGCCCAGCTCCGCCGTGGACTGTGAGCCATCCATTACACAGTAATGGAGGGAATGCAGCAAAAATGGCAGTGAGGGAAAGGAATACATCACTGGTAATTATCTCTAACCAGAAATCTCCTCCACTGCTCCAAGCCCCATCATTCCAGCCCTATTCTAATAAAGTGACACCTTTTTAATTATGGTAAGGACAAATCTGAAATTCCGGTAAGTAATTAGCATACATAATTTGCCATCTCTGACACAATGTGACTTTATCACAGGCTAGCTCAGTGCAAGGAAGAAGTGCAAGGCTGCTGTATATCCTGTTTTAATTTTAGAGAAACCCAAACTGTCCATTTATTTTTATTACAATGTATTTCTCAAGTAGTTGAGTGGACAGCACTGAGAGTGCTCTGAGAGTGCAAATAAACAGCAGCAGCCTTGGAATGTTAAATTTAAGGGTTGTTTTCAAGAACAGGACACTTAATTTAACAATAAACTATGTTTTTATGTACCTCTGTGATACCCACTGTTACCACGAGCACAGGCTGGCTGGGCCCATTTGGAGGTGCACGGTACCCACTGAGCCATTTAGCTGGGTTTATTTTCAATGAAAAGGAAATGCCCATCAAACCGGAAAACACTTCACTTTGCAATCAAATTATTTATTTGCCCTTCCAAAGGCTGCTTCCAGTTTATTGTCTTTCTCAGTTCTCCCCTGCTATTTGCATGTGTGCTCCAAGGGTGGTGCTTGGTTGTGGTAATGGGCAGAATATTAAAACCTCTAAACCGTGCCTGGCAGAGATTTTTCTTAAAGAATTGTAATCCTGTGCAGCAGTAGGTGCGGGATGTGGCAGGGTTCCTGGCTTGCCTGTGCTTCCAGGGCCAATGCCCCCGCAGATAATATATTTTTTGAAAGATGTTTACTCTGGGCTAAATCATGAATATTTTACATTTGAGCCCTGCTGTCCAGTTGTGATTAGTCGGATAAGCTGCATGGCTTTGTTCCTGCGTGATGGCTGGGAAGTGCTCCCAACCTAAGTGCTTGTTTATGAACACAAGCGTTTGATGTCTGATGTAGTAAGACATGAAAAATAAGCTCTGGTTTTTGGGTACCTTTCTGTAGGTGTTTCTACGTAGCCCAGCACAAATATCCACCTGCAGTGATCGAGACAACAGCAACTGTTGGGAAGAAGGAAAAATGGTATCTGAAGGATTAAAAGCATGAACAAAGATGAGCTACTTCAGATTCTGAAATATCAGGTATCTGCTGCTCTCATCAGAGAGCAATATCTTTATTGTGAAATGAAAAGAGAGCTCAGTGGTGCTGGGAGGCGGGTGAGGGGAGCAGAGCAGAGGGCTGCCGTCGGCACAGCGCTCTCTCAGCACTGCCCGGTGCTGCAGCGGGTGTGCCAACGGGCCAGTGAGCCCACCAGTCCTGCCTTCCTCAGCCACATCGTGCAGGCAAAGTCAAGTGAGTACAAGAGCTGTGCTGTGCAGTGAGGCAGGAAAGGAGCACTGCAAGTAAGGTAATGGCAAGCAGGAAGGGCTGGGTGCAGTGGAGGTGTGCCCTGCAGTCCCCCAGCGCAGCCCAGCCGCTGCCAGTAGTGCCATGTTACTCTGTGACTGTGACCATCCATCAGAATCTAGCAAAAAGAGCCATTTTGGCATGGCAGCATCTGTTTGCGTTAGTTTGGAAGCCAGGATAAAACATTCCTCATAAATAATTAAGTCATCAGGGCACACTGACAACAAGAGTGAATCGTCCTGCGATGCAGCCCTAGAGGATGGGCTGCTCCTAGGGCGAGGGGTCCCTGGCTGGGGAGAGTGGGAGGGTCCCAGGGAGGCAGAGTCCAGCTCTGCCCTGGGGCTGCTGCAGGGTGTGCTCACAGCAGGCTCTGCCCTGCTGTTACAAGGGTGTCAAGCACAGTGACTCAGCTTCAAAACTAATTGGATGTTTCTTCATTCAGCTAACAAAACACTTTAGAAGTACTCCCCCCAAAAATCAAGTCCGAAGTCAGGAGGTGGATATGTCACAGGCCTTTGCAGAGCAGAGGAGCCTGAGCTGGTCCTGAGAGGATGGAGATTTTGCCTGCACTTTGCATGTTCTGGGCTGGATCAAACCACGTTGTTTCTGTGGGCGTGTGCTGGGATCCTGGCAGCCCTGTGCAAGTGGGAAAGTGGAATCTAAACTTTTATTTTGGGAAGGTAACTTTCAATCATTGTCTTGCTCAACATCTTGGGAGAGACAGTAACATCAGCATGGATTAATTAATCATTTCAGTGTGGTGTGAGCTCAGGTAACGCTGGTGTGGCACATCTTCACACACACGTTGAAACTCTCCAAGGAGCCCAGGGAGCTGGAGGGGAAAAAGACCTGCTTTAAAATTCCCCACTAGTTTGAAAAAGGGCAGAACACTTCCCTTTCTGAAGATGTGAAATATTGTTTGGAGCAAATGATCGGAATTGAAATGTCAGCTCTTGTAGATTCCAAATGACATCCAAACCCAAACATTGTCAGAATTGTCTTTACATCAGCAGTACAAAGGGAGGCTTTTGCCCCCAGAAGGGACACTAAATATCACCGTTCCCGTGGCAGGGGTGGCTGTCCTGCTTGCAGTGTTGGCAGACACTCATGGTGCTGATATCTCAGCTGAGCACTGTCCTGGGTCTTCCTCACCGATCCAGCGCCTCCCTCACCCTGCCCTCGCCTCACCTGAACCCCCTCCCACAGCACGACGGGCAGAGGCTGCATGGGTCCTCCTGCGCCATCCCCCACCATGCAGCCCTTCCCAGCCCACCACAGCCCCAACACCCACACAGGGCTCCAGATTTGTCTTTTCCTGTCTGCATTAGCAGAAGGGAGATGCATTAATAAGGCAGGGGAAGCAGGCTCAGTGGCAGCCCTCTCTCTGCTTGAGAAGGAGTGATTGCTGCTCAGATCGCTGGGAGGCAGGAGGATATAACCCTAATGTCTGCACCTCAGGACATGCCATTAAAAAGGCATCTGCGCTGACACAGATCTGTTGTTTATCAATAACCTGACAAGCGTTTCCCCTGCAGCAGGGAAACACCTCCACGAGGCAGTGGAGCTGCCGGAGCGGTCTTGGCCGGTGCCCCCGTGAGCCACACACCAACGTGCCCAGCCCTCGCTGAGACCCACCAGGAGCCTGCGGGCAGCGAGTCCCACCTGAAATGGCAGTGGAGGAGCACAGCTGAAAAATGAACAGGGTAAGGGGCATGTAAAGTGTCACTGTTTGATCTTGACTATTTGCAGTTCAGTGCTTCTTTTCGGGAACTTCCTGGCACTGTATGTCGAGGAGAACGTTTACATGTAAAAACTGACCTGGATCAGAAGCGCGAGATGATGAACTTACAAAGCCAAACTCTTTCAGTCTGGCAAAACCATGATTTTCTGTCTGGTTTTGTCCTTTTGCTTTGTCCATCTTAATCAATTTTTTTATTTGACCCAAAGTCTTTTTCCCAGCTTCCCATCTTCTTCCAAACTGCAAGAGCCATATGGTCTGGGATGGACAGTGCAGGAAGAGGGCTGACCTGGGCCAGACCTCACTCCACACATCACCTCTGCACTTCCCACGGGAGCAGCGACAGCTCTATGCTCCCCATCCCCGGGCTTGTTCCATAGTTCTGACAGAGCAAAAATCCTCAGAGCGAGGGCAGCAGCCACTTCAAAGAGCCTGAAACCATCGCTGCATCACTTCTCAGTTGCCAGCTCCAACCTCCACCTCCGTGCAGCACAGAAACACACACCATTTCTCAGACTCGCTCAGGGGGGGTTGTTCCATCCCCTCCTTCCTGCTGCCAGGGCTGCCTCTGCTTGTCCTCCACGTCCCGCCGGGGCTGGGGGCCTTGCACAGCTTTGCCTGCTGTCCAATGCACAGATGAGTCAGCACTGCCTTAGAACTTCAAATTACGTGTAGCTTTAGTTAATTAAATGTAAAATCATTGGAATAAAATTATCCTTTCATTAGAAATTAACTCACTGCTTAAGACTTCAATAATTACTTTTTTCTTCCCAAACCACATACAAAATGGTCAGTTAAACAGTATGTAGAAAAAATAGTTTAATGACCACATAGCAATCAAGATTACTATTATTTAAGCACAAGCTATTAACATGTGCAATGAGGTATTAGCTAATAAATTATCTTTATAAAATTAAATTGTAATTTTATCACAAGTTTTACAGAGGTTATGGTTTTTAATGGCTGTATTTAGTTGTGGCACTGAGCATGCTGCTTTCCTTCATTACTTCATTAACACTCTGCATTTATACTCTTTCTTATTTTATTTTAGGCACAGGCTTAATTGATTTATTTCTTGTCTCTGTGGGGGAACACTTGGTCTCTTCCATTGCACAAGGGCCTGGTGTCCACCATGCCCCCAAGGCCACGGACAACTTGTGCCTTTGCTTTGGTTTCATACAGGGAGAAGTGCTGGGATGCTGCAGAGAATTCATCCTCAGCCTTGATCCCCCTGACTCTGCGTGTGAGGATGGGATGGAGAACCCCTCGGGTACCCTGGCACCACGAGGCTTCTCTCAGTGCTGCAGCTGCGCTGAGCAGCTGAGACAGGAGCACAAGTTGCCCCTGCGCCCTTGGCTCCTTGGCCCCTGCAGCATTTCACAACTGTGCTCATGGAGGAAGAGGTCACAAGGAACAGTTTCATCCCTTCTGCCAGCGTCTGAAAGTTGGATCACGCTTTGTGGAGCACTGCTTCATGCTGGTGACACATCTTGTTCTCCACCCCGTGATTTGTGCTGATGAGAGTGGAGCAGAAGGTAAGAAGATCCTCACCCCACCGTACAGGGCTCCCACCATCCCAGCCCCCACAGCACAGGGCTCCTGCTGTCCAGGGACCCCCAAGCCTGGGCTGTCCCTCTGCTCCAGTGCAGCGGGGCTGGGAGCAGCCCTGGCAGTGACGGCGGCCGTGGCACACGCCGGTTATAAACTTCCTCTGCGAGCTCCCTGCAGACAGATATCCTTGAGACTCACCTCCATCTCCTGCTCAGGTCACAGGGAGATTTAGAGATGGGGAGCTGTAGTTAAGGTCCAGGTCTGCTATCTGAACTTGAGTGATGGAGGACACATTCCCGGGACATGTTTATTGTCACCCGGCGGCCCGCAATCCCGCTCTCACGGAGCCACCTCCATTCCCCGTATAATTCATGGTCTGACTCTGTGGTGGAGTGACTGATAAGGCCTTCACGCCGGGCTTGCCGGCCACATGTCTCAAGGAGACTCCAGAGGAGCTTCGGCACAATATAAATGTGGCTCTGTGTCAGCCTCAAACCCCTGGAAAATTCCCTGTCTCGAGAGTGCAGCATTTTAAGTAATAAAACCATAGAGAGATTACAACAAAATGTGACAGGAATTTATAGCCCTCTGCATGAACCTTTTACCTTAAGATGGAACAAAGTTGAGGCAAAAAAATTGCGTGGTTCACTTAGGTAACCTTTCCAACAAGCTCTCCTCAGCTCCTGGCCCCACATTCCTCTCTGCTGATTTAATAGCAGGAAAAAACAGCCCTACTGAAAGCGGGAAGAGAGCAGTGCACCATGCTGCTGCTGCTTTAACCCTCGCTGCTTCCTCCCTGCCTGATGCACGGCGTTTCAGAGCAGAAGCCAGGCACTGCCTGGCTCTTCAGACCCTGAGGTTGTACTGGAGGATGGTTTAGACTCGTACTCGTTGCTGTGGCGGGAGGTAGCTGGCAAGCAGTGAAACTGGGCAGGTCTCATGGAGGGAAGAGGAGCAGTTTCTTTTCCTTTATTTTATTTTCCCTTGAGAGACACCAGAAATCCTATAGCATTTGTAATATCTAATGAGAATAAGGGCTAAGCAAGGGCTTCTGTGCACTCATACCCTAATGACATGGGCTACACTTTTAAGTGCAGTGTTCTCCGTACTGGGATGTGTGTGTTTTTATTGCCTGTGAAAGGGTCACGTAGCATAGCTAAGCAGATTCCTGGCTCTCCCTGATACTGGATTTACTGCTACTTTCAGCAATAAAGAGTAGAATTAATCCTGAGTTTACTAATCCAAAGAGTAAACAATATCCAGTGGAGACACTCAGGCAAGATAAATGCAAGGGAGTTAAAAGCAAACGGAGTGAAATCATTCTGCTCCAAGCTAAGGAGTCATTTGAGGAGCATGAAGCCTCCACATACAGTATTATCAGATTGTTAATAAACATTTCCAAAGTCTGTAATATTGGGAAGCTTTTCCTTCCAGTTCATCACGATAAGGGATTTTATATATGAAGCATGCTCGGTGCTGGGCAGTAATTCCATGTCATACAATCTGTCAGTTAAGGCAGCCTTAGTCAGAAGGACTGACCATGACTGCTCATACCAGCTTAAGACTTGGGAGGCTAATTTCCTGTTATTTATGTAAGGCACTTACCTTTAAAAAATTCCCCTCTATGGCCTATGGAAATAAATAAATTCTAAGGCAATTTCTCCTCAAATGCTCCAATACTTTGGAACTGGAATACTGTTCATACTGCATTTGCAAAGAACCAGGGAAGACACAGCAGCCTCAGCAGTGCCTCTCGGATTCGGACCTGGGCCTAAACAGCTTAGAGGCCCTCAGTTTCAACTATTTGGTTCTGCCAAAGATCTCAATTACTTTTAGTTCACAGTTGTCCGGTATGTGGCTGTCTCCATGAAGGGTCACTGGCCCTGGGCCAGGCTGAGCACACAGACAGGGACTATGCTCCATCCCAGGGCTTCTAGGTGCCCTGAGAGTACTCAGTTGCTCCCAAGAAAGATCCTGTGGCTGCTGAAAAGCAGCATTGTGAGATACTGTGTATTCTCTCCTGTCATTTTGTAAAACCTGGGGCCAAATCTCAGAGGATAGATTAAAGTTAACTGTGCCAAAGGGTGCGTTTCTCAGCTGCTTATTAAACGCTGAGCGCTAGGGCTGTGCATGGCACTAGGCAGTACTTGCACTGCAACAAAGGGCAATCCTCCCCAAAAAAGGGAAAAGAGGTCACACAACTCAGTAACCTGCATGCCTCAAAAGTATAGTAAAATAAGATACAATAATCAGTGCCACTAGTTCTGCAAAGAGAGAGAATATACACTCAGATGAATGTGGAAGTGAAATCACATCTCAGCCCCAGGAAAGAGCTGAGGCTCCTGTGTAGAACAGTGAGGACAGAACTGCTGCCTCTTTAAACAGAGAACTTTTGTCTCCAGTATGAGAAAACCCAACATCTTCAACAGCACTGCAGTCCTATACAGTATTTTTTGGCACCTTTTATATTATCTTGGGTCACTGCTGTGCTTGCTACGTAATTAAAGGCAGTGAATGTGTTGTTTACTGTCCATTTGGTGCACCAGACCCATAACTTCACTTTGATTTTTGGCCTGGAAGAAACTGTGACATGGCCCTGGAGAATACTTCCCCCGTGTTAATTAGTGTGGGACAGTACAGACCTGCATCCCAGTTCTTGTTTGCAAGTCAGAAATAATATTTGATTGTTAATTTTAATGGTTAATAACTTTTAAAGATACTAATTTATATTTCTGTAGACAGGTTTTATAGCTACCAGATATGACAGAGTAAAGTTTCAGGGACCATTTTAAGAGCAGTACCTGTGTAAATCAACAGGAATAATACAAGGATGCTCTGAACAGGGCTGGGGAAGCCTCCAGAGCATGGCTGGCCAGCATCTGGGGTGGCACATTGGCCATGCTCGCCATCAGGAGCTGTGGGCTCTGCTGCCCTACTGAGCAGTGACAGCTCAAGGCCCCCAGACTGGGAAGGTTTTGCTGCCTGACGTACACTTACAACCTATTTTTAGATTCAGGCTTATAACCAACTTCTTTTTGAACTTGAAATGTGGCAGAAACTGGAAAGGGAGGGAAAAAAATCCTGATGAATGTAAACTTCCTCCTATAGAAGAGTGTTTTAATTTATCACACTCATACAAGAATAAGTTGGTTCGGTAAAGAAAAGAGTACAAATTATCAGCCCTTCAAAGCTTTCCCATTTAACCACTTTATTGCAATACAACTGCCCATAACATTTGCTTTTAAAGCCCATGATGCTGAGTGTAGTTATTACATTGCATACATAAAAGATGTTTACAATTTTTTATATATATGTAAAATGTTGATCCCCTGGGCCACATTGATTTGTGCTGGCTTCACGGCTGGGTTGGTGCGGGAATTTCCCAAAGAGATGTGATTAGGCTGCAGGGAACTTTCATTCTTTTTTCCTTCTTTAATCTCCTACTTAACAATTTAAAGGGCCTACTTCTCGTTCCATTTACGTCAAAGTTTCCGGGTGCTGTTGGGGGTTCTGGGCTCAGGAGCACGTGGCACAGGCCTGATCATGCCCCTCATTTACCAGAGGTGATCTGCCTCTAGATGAAGTTGGGGTGATTTATCAGTTCTCAATTGTTTCTACAGTTGCCAACAGAATTGGGATGGATGCATTACCTAACCCACGGTGGGCAGCAGCACAGGGAGGTGGGACTGGGCGCTGTGGCAGACAAAGTATGGCCAGAGCCCCAAGCTGGCTGCTGCAGCCTCCTCCCCTCTCAGCAGTGATCTTCACTGCTCTTTGGGATCATCCTTCTCTTATCCTCAAGAGTTGCCCTGGAGACTGACCAGACTTTCTTTGCCTTGACCAGGGCCACAAGCAGCATCTGCCAGCGGTGTGATGGTGCAGGCCCGGCATTGCCACCCTCACCACACACCCCCACCACAGCCCCTCGTCACTGCGCTGCGGAGATCAGACCCTGACTGCCTCTCCCCATGCCGCAGGTACCCCTGGGGAGTGTGCTGCAAAAGATCCAACCCTGCAGAGAATTTGGTAAGAAGTTCCCATTTTTGTGAAGCAGAGACATAAGGAACTGAAAGGACAAATAATTTCCCAGTAATTTGTTTTATAATGAACAGCGGGTTGTAATTAAGATGGTATTCATTGCAAAGAAATTAACTGTTCTCCAGCAGAGAAGGAAAAAAGTGCTTTATAGTTTCAATCTTCAGCCTTTGACAAGCTAATCTTTAGAGTAAAATAATAATGGGGGAAAACATTTGAAATGTCTCGTAAAAGCTCACGGAAAAATGAACAAATTCCAAGGTGGAAAGTATCCAAAGTTTAAATGGTGGGTATGTGAAAAGGATCTGAATAGATCTGGTGGAAAAAGGGAGGCAGCATGCAAGATGCTTCCTGCCTCCAGCCCTTGAAGGGAGTGTTTTCATCCTCAGCTCCATCCCAGCGTTGCTGGTGCAGGGGATTGAAGGATGCATGGGTCTAAAAAGAGAAATTTCCAGTTCATTTACAGAGTCACGGTGACTCGTCCTGGAGGTGATTTGGGAGAAAATATAAGGCCACATATTTAGATATTCACTGCATTTAAGAAAATATACAGTATGACTATTTGTATTGTTTCCCCTTCTGGAAGAAGAGCAGAAGGGTTTTATCTCTATGTTATACAACTTTTAAAGACTCTAAGTGTAATCCAGGATATTAGGCACTATTCAGCTTTGCACAGGTACCTGGCAAAATGGTTTAAACATTTATTAAATATAGAATGGTAAAATACCTTGAGTATCACATCCAATCAACACAGTTTCTGCTGTGGAAAATCATGTCTCATTAATCTGTTAGAATACTTTGAACCTACCAATATATAAATGGATAAAAGGGAATATCTTGACATATTTTTAGACATTCAAAAGGCTTTTAATGAGGTCTTCCCACAGGATTTCTTAGGAAACAAGATAAAAATGGGGGTAGGAGATATAGTAGCGTTATGAATCAATAAGATGGACTAGGTGAAAGGAAACAAAAGTGGTGGATAGTCTTTTATTAATCAGTGTAAAGGGTCACTAGCAGCGTGCTGCATACTTACACACTCGATCTCATGGCAGTATTACGTTAATTACTGAGCTGCAAAAGGAAGCAGTTGTGTTGATTAGCTAAATTCAGAAAAAAATTCAGAAATTCAGAGAAGTTTGGCCGAGGCAGAGGAACGAATGATGTGGTAGGTAGAGAGGTTGATGTTGATATATTTGAATGCTCTAAAACCCCAAACTTCCCCAGCATATTGCTGGTTGACTTGGACAGCCAGTCCTTGCTGAGACCTGGGGCAACACGTGTTCAAAGGCAAATGCCAAACAAGATGCCAGTGGCCCAGAATGAGAAACAATAAGAAATGTTAAACTATCTGTCAGTGAGTGCCTGGTGCCCCTCCTCCCTGTGTGTGTGGCGCAGTGCTGGTGTGCGGAGCTGGGCTGGGCTCAGAAAGCAAAGGGGAGACAAGCCAGGGGCTTGGGAATGGTCTGGTGAGTGTGAAAGGATTGTGGGCATTAGCATGAGCGGCTGGAACAGGATCTGCCCCTGCTCCCCTCGCCAGCACACGAACACAGGGACACTGGCAGCAGCGCAAAGACAGAATACAAACCACAAGGACTGACATTCTCATGTGAGGTGGAGTGGTGTAGATCACGAGGGGCCTAAGCTAAATATTGGTGGCCAAGAGAAAGCTGTGATGAGGGGAAGCCCTGACAGTCAGAAATCAGTTCTGTTACCTGTGAAGGGATTGTGTTGGACAAGGGGAGGCTGTTGCAGTGATGCTTGAGCACTATTGCTCCAAAGCCATACACTAACTGTACAAACAGCAGCATGGGCAATTGATCCATGCATTTCAGGGTTTAGAAAGCTTAGGGCTGCATGTTCTGTTTTCTGAGTAGTTTCTCTTATTGCTGTTGTGGAAATCCATTCCAATTAGATAGCAATATTTGGGCTTCCAATCCAGGGCGCAGGATGTGGTGCAGGGAGGTGACACGTGAGTGGTCCCTGCAGGTGAGTCTCATGAGCATGGCTTACCTCCACAGGCAGTTGTAATAATCATACTTCTCATGAAACTCTGGTTTCATGCCTTCAAATTAGATCTCAGCACATAAAAAAAAAGGTAAAAGGAAGAAAATCAATGGTCTGTCAGTGCAAAGCCCAGCTCTGCCTTGCTCACACAGATGCCTGCAGTGCCCTTTCCTTGTGCTCTGCTCTGGTGCATGGTGGGAGCAGGTCTATCTGGGCACCAGTTCCCACCATGGTGCGGGGCTGGGTGCCAAGCAGGGTCCCTTTTAGAGGCACCTATGGAGACAAAAGCTGGCAGTGAGGGGCTGGGCTTCGCTCCTCTCTTCTAAAGCACCACGTTTGCAGAGGGGACACCAGCCCTCTTGTCCTTTGCTGTCCCATGCAATAGCTGCAGGTGTCGGCAGGTTTTCACCCCTGTGTGACATACCATGGCTGACAGAGGACATGCCACAGCAGAACCTGCAGTGCACCAGAACTTCCCCAGTACCAAACCCCACAGCCTGGAGGGGCCTCACTGCAGACCACTGCCGCACTGGAGAGCTCAGGCAGCTTAATTGTCTTGTTAAATATAAATGGGCTGGTGATTTCTTAAGACTGGAAGAGTGTGGAAAGCCATTAGGAGGAGGATAATACCAGTGGTATTTAAAAATTAAAATCTGCTGTAGCCAATCATAGCAGCAGCAGCATTTGTCCTTTGGAGTCTGACTTTGATAGTCACTCGTGGACGTTATAAACACAGAGGCTACGCTTGCAGCTAAGCAATAAAGTGACTTGTGCATTTCTTTTTACTTTATACACCACTGTATTGATTTTGTAGTTTATTTTTTCTTGGAGGAGAAGCTAAGGTATTGCGATTTCATTTAGGTACTGCATTATAATTTCCCCGATGATTTTGTCAAATGTTCCTGAAGGAGAACACCTTCTCACAGTGAGCAGGATTCAAAGACACAGAGCCAACTAATCCATACCTAATTGGATGAAATCGTTATGCACTTTCCCTCCTTTTGGATGTTTTTTCAGAGTTCCTGGTTCCTCAGGGATCCTAAAAGCCACTGAAGAGGTTATTATAGTATGTCCTCGGGGATGTTTAATACCCTAGCCCTGTTCAGACATGCAAATAATCTAATTCAAAAGCTTCCTAATTAGCAAGCCAGCTACAGTTCTGGATAAGGGGAGAGAGAGAGAGAGATCTAAAAGGACTGTGCTTTTTCCTTTTATAGGCTGCTATTGTGCAAAAGGCAGCATAATGGATAAAAAGTAATTGTTCTGATTTTAATTGCAATCCACTATTTATAGTTTTGTTCTGTCATCTGAATAATGAGGGGGTTTTGTTCATCCAGCTTCACTAAACACGCTGCAACTCCGTTTACACAGAATGCAGCATGCGTCTGGTGTTTCCTCTTGGAAGCACAATCTTGCAGAGCAGAGATGGTCCAAGTAAAAGATGTTAAGCTCGTTAATGAATTAGCCATTTAATTAACATAATTAGGGATAATTATTTTCTTTTAATCTATTGCCAATTTTAGGACAATTAAACTAAACAATGGTGAAGCAGATCAGAGAGGGTCCTGTGCAACCCTAGTAACTGCTCTTGCCCTAAATGAAGCACTGTGAAGCATTAGGGATGTCAGTGTGGATGAACACGAGGGCAGGCTCCCAGCTCGACCCCGTGGCCCTGCTGCAGAGAGCTGCTAGCCTGTGACTCCCACCTCTGCCATGAGACCCCCATCCCCACAAAGAGGTTCTGCCAGGACTGTTGGTGATGAGACCATCCCTACCAAATGCTGACCAAGCTGCTGGGGGGGAAAACCACCCACCACTGCTTGCAGGGTCAGAAGCTCTGCTGCTGCTGCACTGAATTGTGTGCAAAGGCGAAAGATTACATTTATAATGAACAGAAATGACCCAAATGTTACTTTTTTAAAGCAGTGGACTGCATTAGGCAACTGACACCTAGTCTGACTACAAGTTGTATCTGTAAGGTGCGTGAAGCTCGGTGCATTTTCCTGTGATGCTTTCTCAGGAGCATTCCAAGTGGACACGAAAAGTTATTTTAAAAAGTGCCAGTAGTCACTGTGCTGGAAGGATGCCACATGCCACGGGGCCACGGCAGCAGGGCAGGCTGTGGCCAGGGCAGGAGCAGGGGATGGCAGGAGGACTGGCCTGGCTCCAGCACCACAGGGCATCCATCAGTTATCTGCTGCCGAGTCTCACACCCCAGGTTCTGGGTGCTGAACTCTGTCCCGCAGGCTGCAGGCCCAGTCCCAACTCCCCCCCTGGTTGCACCCCAGACACCCAAACTCCATCAGCCCATTTGCAGGTGGTGACCCCGCGAGGCAGCGAGCCCAGGCCAAGCGCTGGGCCTTGCCAAGCCTGTCCCTCCAAGCGACTGCTCTCCACTGCACATGGCACTGCCAGTCAGTTCATTATCCCATTAGATTCCCACACAGCACCTGCTCAATTGGAGCCTTGTGTGCTAGCAATTAATATGTTATGCCCTGATTAATTAGCAGGGTTAATTATGATTGCTGTTGTTTAAACCTATGTAGAGAGAGATGGCATCATGTTGCTGTGACTTGCAGTGCTGAGGATGCTCCCCTGGGCCGCGGGACCAGCACATGTTGGCAGCGGGGTCCCTGCGGTGCTGTGGGCCCTGTCCCAGCTCGCTCCAGTCAGCGCTTCCTTAAAGGGCAGCACCTCCCAGCTCTTCCTGATGGACACAAACCCAACCAGTTCATCCCACAGACACTGCAGTGGCTGTGGCCTCCTGTGTATTGGTCCCCATTTTATCCAGCGTGACTTTAAAGCCAGTTATTTACAAGAGCAGAGTGTAGTCACCAAACTGGTACCAGCCTCAGCCTTTGCAGATCCTCTGGGCTTCCGCAGTCTTCAGGAGATTCTGGGCAGCTCCACAGGCACTTGTGCCCATGCCTGGGAGCCCTGGCCAAGCCCACCACAGCTAGATGATCTTTCAAGGTCCCTTCCAACCCTTAAGATTCTGTGATTCTGTGTGATTCTGGGCTGGACAAGAGCCATGCAGCCAAGAGCCCAGCAGCACAACGGGATGGATTCCTCGTGTTGTGTCTGCAAAAGCTGGTTGAGAAGCACAGGGCAGGCTCAGGCCTGAACACAGCTGAGCAGCACTGGCTTCCCATAAGGCTTTTGATTTGTCTCTGTGTGAAATAGTGAGACTTGGGGCCTTTTTGGCAGTTGTGAGTGAGAGATGACCACCCTTCTCATTGACTTATCCTTTTGAAGCTATCATCACTCATTTCTCTTGGGAAGAGAATGTGAGGCACTGGTAAATAATATAGGGTTGTGTATTTCTTTATCTCCCATAGTGTGTTGTCTCCTACATGCTGTTCTGTTCTAACAACATCCATCAAGACAAATGCATACCTGAGAGCAGCCTCCCTCAAACCTCAGAAATCTTTCTCTGAGGTCACAAACTGTACAGGAAAGACAAAGAAGAAACAAGGAGGGAATCACACAAACAATTAAACATTTTTTTCCAGAGACACAGAGGATTCCCCGTGTCTGCACAAGGCAAGCACCAAAATAAGAATGCCACATCTCAAACACAAGGCAATCTATTATTCTCAGAGCAGTAACATGATACATTATCAGCCACCTTATCCTAGCAAAATGTATCATTACCTGCACTTTCTGCACTTTCCAGATCAATCCACTTTAAAAATGTAGTAATATAGAAGGGTATTAGGTACTAGAAAACTCATTATGAAAATGGCGCACTCAAATTCTTTAAAGGTGATATTTCATAAAATATACTATGCCTGGCTCTTGGCTCAATCATTCTTTTTAATAGCTCCATAGCAGCCAGAAAATAAAGTATTCATGAAGATTGAAGAAGATGATCCCATGAACTTCAATTTAATTGGTGCAAATTAAAACGATCCATCTTTTCACGCTGCCCGTCTATCTCCAATCATCAGTGCACCGCACGTCCAGCACCCTGATTACAATTATCTTTTAATAGGAAAACTTGTCACTTTTTGTGTGATTTACATAAGCTTGCACAAACTTACTGGTATCACTTAGGGTTGGAATGTATGATTTCTCTTTTCATTCAAGTCCCCTGATGTAGTTGGGGGGAGGGGGGGCCCAGAGGTGAGGTGAGCTCTTGGCAGGGGGCTCATTTACTGCACTTAAAGCCTGGACTTGTACAAGAAGGATGCCAGAAAGCAGCCTTCAATACATCTTCATTCACCAGACCTCCCCCCAAAGAAGTGCTAATGCAACCAGATTTCATGGTGTCTTTGCAATGACCATTGCAATTACAATACAAAAACCTAGATGACATTTTGACTTTTAATTAGGAGGGAAATGATGCTGGTCCCTGCTGATGGCTCTCTCTCTCCCTCCAACTGCTCCTAGCACTCCCGTCCTGAGAAGGTACCCTGCAGGGTTTAATAAGCCATCAAATCATAGTGGTGCGGGACGTATTCTCAAGAGTTCAAATAAAATTACCATAAATGTATGTTTACTGTTCCTGGCCCAGTGTCTGGGATCTGGCTGAGGGCCCTCCAGCCAGGAGCAGCAAAAAGAACCCCCAGTATTAATTATTGTTACTATCATTATGACTGTTTTCTTTGTGATGGCCACAGTCCAACAGCGAGGATGCTGCAGGATGATTCATTGCCTGAAGCCATTTATGTATAATACGTTTCAATTTTGTTTCCTTATCTTTGAAAGGCAACCATCCTTATCACAGATGGCTTCCATGCCTTAAGATGTCGTGAGATTTAGCTCTGTGTTCCGAGGCTGGCGTTTCCTATGCATTGAATAATTAGCATTGTTTAGCTTTTGTCCGTGCGTTCCCTGATAGCGTGAACCCGAAACAAGAGGCAGGCAACACCAGAACATCAGACGCAACCTGTGCACTCTCTGTGCTCTCAGGGAACCTGCTCACACCTCTGCTGAGGCACAGGGAGGGCCGTTTTTAACAGGCACTAGTTTCCAGCTCCCGCTGCGCAGGGCGATGGAGGGTGGCTGCGGGTGCCGTGTCTGCCGCACGCCGGGTCCCCGCGCAGCCTCGCAGGGTGTCAGTGTGAACTTCTGAGCACATCCACTGCAAAGCAGTTTTGAGGACTCCTTTGCTGGTGGAGTTCAAATGAAACTCGTGGCTGATCTCATTAAGCACTTGTCTCATTTTGGTGCATGAATATTAAATAGGAATGTGTGTGAGCAGGATGCTGCAGAAAGGAACATTTTTCTTCTCAGCCTGGCTCTTGGCACAGCTCTCGGTGCCGCTGGACTGATGTCCCAGGCTCAGGTCCTGCCTGCTGTGCTGGGGCAGGGGGACAAAGCTGCTGTCCTGGCTTCTGACAGGCAGATGCTCACTGTGGCCCAAGATGTCAGTGGGGGTGAGAGTGGGCAGCAGGAGGGCTGCAGTCCCGGGATGGAGGGGTTTTGGGAGAGCATGCCTTGGCGGAACACACTGCCTGTGCCTTCCTCACACCAGACTGCCAGTGGCGAGGGTGAAGGCAGGGAGAGCTCAGGGAGAGACGGCCATGGCTGGCAGGAGGTGCAGCCCAGCTCTCCTCCGGGCTGCCCCCAGCCTGGGTGCCCCTCCAGACGCTGCTCCCCAGAGCCTTCCCCATCAGTCTTTTGTCAGAGCAAACAACACTGGTCGCTGTGACCCAAATAAACTCCAGTCCACTTGATCTATCAGGGAAACGTGTGGCGCTGACCTGCCATAAATCCCCGGGTGGCGGGAGAGGCAGCCAGCACCTCCTCGCTGCTGGCCCCGGCCGGCCGCCCACCTGCACGCTCCCGGTAAGCAGGTAATCATGAGCTGCCACAGAAAGGTGACCCATTACCGTGATGGATTTGGTGTGAAAAACAAATGGACTGAGACCTGCGAATTGCTGTCCTTCCTGCACCTTGGCCTTTTGTTCTGTCATATCGATATCCGCACGGGGCCTCATTACCCGCCGGTGCTGCGCTGTGAGGGGAGCGCGGGGTCAGCACCGGCACCGTGCCCAGCCGCGCCAGGAGCCTCACCCCGGGACACTGCCCCAGCCCCCTCAGCCCCACGCTGCTCTGGGGAGGGTCCCACAGCGCGCTCCAGCCCACAGTCTCCCCACAGCCTTCTCCTCCGGCGCTGTTGCCTGTTCCCCATTTGCACAGTCATCACGGACGCTGCATCTGCTCAGCAAATCTGGAGACATGATCCCTTTTATTCTGCTTTCTGTCCGTCCTGGGGCCCCGAGGACTGGGGGTGCAGGACGGTTGGCTGTGGGGCTCGCTGTGCCACACACGGCTCCCAGAGCCAAGCTCTGTGCCATTTGCTCAGCACCGAAGACAAGAAGTTAAAAAAAGGGAAATGTTTTACACCATATGCCAATCAGTAATATAAACAATTCACTAACACATCAGCAATATATTTAAGTGCTGCAGAGAAGATTTGCTCTTTTCTCTCCCAGTGAGGCTCAGTCCTCTCGATGGTGAATGGGCTCATTCTCACCACCACCTGCCAAACGAGCTGCCGGAGCTGAACGGTGCCCTGAACGTGGCCTGGCCCAGCCACCCCACCACGCTGGCGGCAGCACCCGCAGCAGCCAGAGCCTCCCCAGGGAGTGAGGTGTGGGGATGTCTGCGGTGGCGCAGGGAGGAGGAGGAGGAGGCAGAGCCGTCAGAGCTGACCTTGAGACTGCCTGAGACTGACCCTGAAGCAGCGAGATTCTCCATTCTGTTCACAGGCACTGTCATCTCTCACCTTGCGGAGCGCGCTCTCCTTGCCCATTTATCATCACAAATGTTTCTATTTAGGCTTATTTGTTTGTACAGTTAAGCCCTGTTACATTTACACCAAGAAGAAGGACAAATTGTGATTTTATCCAATGTTAGATCATATCACTCCTTGCTACAACATTCGCAGCATTAATAAGGATAAAGGGAGACTTTGGAGAAATCCAATAACACAGCACATGTGATAACGGCCCAGCGAAAGTGCTCTGGGGAGGGAGTGCAGTTCCACAACGGAGACTCTGCCTCCGATGCTCCCTTTGTGCACACCTTGCTTTGTCTCACCGGGAAGGGATTTCGGAACTAGCTGAGTATGGCTCACAATGCCAGCGACAAGGTCCTGCTACTAATGAGCATGAGTCTGCCCACTGGAACCCTTCATTTCCTGAAAGATGTCTTGCTTTTACACAAAGCACTGGATGCCTGCAAGATTCCCAGCTCTTCCCAGCAGCACTCAGTACAGAAATGGGCTTTTTAAATAAAGACAGAAGTGGTGGCAGAAACGTGCCAAAACAATGGCAAGCCTGGGAAATAAGAGCACATGAAGACAGAGAGCAGAACCCAGAAAGCAAGCTGGAGTGCGAGGATGCAAATCCATTGCTGAGCCGAGGTTTCCAGTGGAAAGCCCACAGTGTAAGGAAAACAACCCCTTCCTTAATCCTGTGCTGCAAGAAGTATTTGCTCAGGCTGGTGTCCAGCTCTGGGAGCAGCTGGGGCCCGGCTGTGCCTTCCTCCTGCCTCCCCCTCGGCAAACGCTCGCGGCAGCGCGGGGCCAGGGCAGCCTCAGGGTCCCTTCTGCAGCGGCTGTGCCGGAGCACACTGCTCTAGCTGAGCCTGCAGCTTTGGCCTGGGAGCTCCTGCCTCAAACCTATCATCATTTATGTTATCCTTACAGAGGAGGGCACAGACCTTCAATCATTCTTCCTAGTTAGACAAAATCATCAGCCAGATTTGTCTTGTTTAGCTGAAATACATACACGGCAACCACACAGCTCTGAAGACTGTCAGCAGATGTGCTGCTAATGCTGCACATCGAGCCCTCTCAGTCCCTGCGTGGGTTTTTAAAGGGCAGTTTTGGCTCCAAGTCTCCTCTCCTCCACGCCAGCATGCTTTCTAAGAACACAACTGCCGCTTCAGAGAAGCTCCAGCCATTTCCAGGAGCAGCAGACTGTGCCAGCCCTCTGGGGCCACACAACCTTTGCTGGCATTGCTTGCAAAGCGCTCCTTCCCTAATTAGGATTTCGAAGTAACACCACGTTTCCCGCGCAGGGCAGGGCAGGCTCTGCAGATCACTCGGGGCAGCAGCCACGGGGCCATGTAGAGGCTGAGGAGTGGGTGAGCACAGCAGGACGGGGCCCTGGCACTGCTGGGATGGGTGGGTGATGCCTCCGGGAGGGATCTGGCTTGGTGGCACTGGCTGCTCCGGGGGCATCCTGGCTGCAGATGGATGCTGCTCTCTGTGGGCTCCTGGGAAGGCCACAGCCCTCACGGGAGGGTCTGCGCCGGGCGGGCACAGCAGCGCCAGCCCCAGCCCCGCGGGAGCCGCTGCGCTCAGGTGCCCCCCAAAACTCCTGCTCAGCCCACAGAGATCTGCTCGTTTGTTTATGATCAGCTGAAGATTTCTTTTGCATCTGCCAAGGAACTATTTTCACGAATAACTATGTAAATCCCCTGTAAATGTATGCTAATTACTTATTTTAATTACAGTGTAAATAAGTAATTACTGAATAATTTTAAAGTATTTACACGGGGTTGTGTGATTTAGAAGCTAACTTGTTGGAAGTGTAAAAACGATAAATTTTACAGTAATTATACCACAATTTATAGACTGTGGCCGGGTACGATTTCCATGTGCTTCGTAACAGAAATAAACACGTAATTCCTCAGTCGTTACTGCATCACAACAAAACCATTGCACGTTTATTTCTCCCTCTTCAGTGAAAAATGCCCCCACACTAAAGCAAACTGGAGGTGAGATTTTGCACGAAGATAATGAACATTCATCCCTCTGATGCTGAGGAAGTTCTTAGGAAAGTTCTGGAAGAGGTTTCTAAAGAGGAGGGAAGTAGAAAAGGAGGAAAAACAACACAAGAGAAAGCCAGGGCAAAGCCTGCTGCTGGCATCCTTGGCCCTTGGCGGCGCCTGTGGTGCTGCCGGGTCCGGTGGTTCCATGCTGTGCCCCAGTGCTGGGCCTGCCGGCCCCGGTGCCCTCAGCTGCTCCGTCTGCAGGCGCTGGTGTGAGAGCAGAGCGCGGCAGGAGATTGGCAATCAGAAGGTGAGTACATAAACAGTGAAATTATATTTCCTGTGGGGTATTTTTTATTAATTTCATTGCAATAATATGTTAAACACCAGCACTGTGAAAATTAGTGTTAATGAACATTAAATGTGTGGGACAATGTAAATGGTGTATATATATCACCTCTCTTATTATTGGGATTGGCCCTGTGGTAATATCCTTTTATCGATCCTCTGCCTTTCTCCTTGTCTGTGTCCCCGTGGAAGTGGTCATGAAGGACACCGTAAGCACACAGCTATCAGAGACATAATCTTTTAGCACTTTAATAACACAGTGAGCAGCCATCACCGACCAGCCCTTAATAACTGTCTCCGTCAGCTCTTTAGAATTTGCAGATTACAGAGTCCTTCTAAATCTTCCCTGAAAAGGCCAAGCGCATTAAGGAGCCTACCTGCGCCCCGGGTGCCCGTCCTCGGCCGTGCCGCGCCCGGCAGCCTCCGCACCCGCCTCCTCCCGAAGGAGCTGCTGTGCAGCCTCGGAGCCGGGAGGATACGGGATCTATATATAGATTTTGCATTGCAGCTCGGTGCTGTGCTTTGTGCCCATGCGTGCCGGCTGCCTCTCAGAGCCGCAGCTAACGAGGTTTGCACCGTAATGCAGATCTGAGGGAAGCGGCGTGGGCGGGGGTGAGCTGCCGTGGGCTCATTAGGCCTGAAGACGGATTTCTCAGTGGCACGTGCGCACCTGTGCGGGGCCGCTCGGAGCCGCCTGCACCCGCTGCCCCCTCGTGCCCCACCGCCCGGGCCGGCAGCCTGGCGCTCGCCCACAGAGGCTGCACGCAGCTCTGACACCTCGCTCCCTGAGCCAGGAGCGCTTCCCATCCCGCAGCTGCAGCCCCCAGCCCCGCTCTCTGCCGTGCAGCCGTGCCCACGTGTCGCACAACCTGCGTGTGTAGGGAGCGATACAAACCCAGAGCCTGGCACGGTGCTCAGAGGGCTCAGCCCCAGCAGCTCTGTCTCTAGACAAACATTTTGCTTCCCGGCAGCAGGGAGTGGGTGACCCCGGATTATGTAAACCTGGCCCTGAGAGCAGAGTTATGGATTTCCTCGTCGGCTGTTTCCCGATGCTCAGCAATACGATGCAAAGTGCTTCACCAGCGCAAATTAAACTCCTGCACGAGATCGCTGTGGTGACGTGCTGGTATTGTCCCCATTGGGGAATCAAGGTATTTTCATGCCTCTGTGTTCATCTTACACCTAAGCTTTGCTAGTAACTAGGTCTGTGCAACTGCATAGCTTCAAAAGAACAGGTTAAGGAGTAAATCGGTGTATATTCGGTAACTCTGAGTGCCTGGATTAAGGTGCCTTTCTTCTCTCCCAGAACACCGAGCATTTCTATAGTCCTGCACTCGTCCCAAGCCTCACTCCATTGCATTCCTGGTGGGGTTATATTGCTACTCCAAAAGATTCTTAAAAAATGAATGACCAAACGGCTGTGAGATGTATGAGGATGCCAACACACAGCAAACCCCCGCTGCTGGAGTTAGCTTCATTGCAAAACTACCTCAGGGGTGAGCACAGAGCTTCAGAGCAGTGCACTTCCACTAAACCATGGCATATTTTCCAAGAACTTGTAAAATATCCTCTCTCAGGATGGGCTCAGACAATTTCAAGCCTTTGATCTGGAGCATAAAGGAGCTCGATATTTTGGGTTACAGAGAATTGTTAACACAGCATCTTTGCTCCAAGCCTGTCCTCAGATATGACATTTCTAACGTTACATATGGCTCTCGGGGCATTATCTACTTGTTTGTGACTGTAAAGAACTTACATGGGGGGAAGTTCCAGCAAAATGCAAGGCAGGGAAGGGCAGCAGGAGCCGCCCCAGCCGTGGTTGGGTTTGCGGTGATTCCCTGGCAGCACAGGTACTGGTTTTAATTGTACTTTTTCCTAAACGTCTGCTTTATAAAGAATTCAATCTGTTTTATCGCTTGAGATTCATATCCAACATTGCAGAGTAAATTTAATACACGGTGGTTACGCTTTCAAGTGTTTTAGTTAATAAAAATCCATAAAAATAAATAGGAAAATCAATGCTTTTGTTAATATTCCGTCATTTTTACGCATTTAAAATTCACAGCAGCTCTAAAGGCATGCCACAAGTGTAGTGGGCTCTGGCTTGGTAAACAGCTGAACCTGCTGAGCAGACGAAAGCAGACATCAAAATGTAGGTTAGAAGGTTTCAGCCTCAGAGTTTGAACCCTGACTTGCCCCTGCGAGCCGGGGCTCGGGGTGCAGCCGCCTGCCGACACCATCGGGAGCGAGTGAGGTGCAGGCCTGGGGTGGCCATGGGCACCCTTTGGGAATCCCCAAGGGATTCACCATCGCCTCGGCACCGCGGGGCGGGGAGCGGGGCTGGGGGCATGTGGGACAGCCCCTGGCCGCCTGGGGTGCAGGAACACACCGTCCCTGCCGCACCAGGAGCCGTTCCCAGCAGCTGGGAGAGAGACCAAAGGCAGCGAGTGTTTGCACAGCCCCAAGGTCACAGTGACAGCCTCCAGCGCCACCTCCTACACTCAGCCCAGGCCATGAGTGGCCACCATGGCTACCATGGCCCTGGAGCAGCCCTTCCCACCACAGTGCCCTGGCACATCCGAGCCCCTGCCCAGGCTCTGGGAGCCAGCCCTCTGCAGCCCGTTTTCCCTGCAGCACACTCCATTCACCCGTTGCTCTCCCAGACTGTCCCACGAGGCACCGAGCTGCAGCCTGTAACCCTGTTACGGCCCCCAAATGTCGGTTATCACATCGGGGCTCCATCTTGGGCAAAACAAGGAGCTTTGGACGGCATTAGCCTTGTTGTAGGTTTGCAGTTTGACATTTCTTCTGTCTGTGAAGGGCAAAAAGAAATATTCTGCCAGAATAATGTGGGGAGAATTAAAAGTGAATAAACCAGAAAATTTCCAGCTTGGCTGGTGGAAATGCACCCTGTGCACGGCTCCAGAGGAACAACCGTGGGGTTTCAAGCCATTAGGGAGGTAAATGTCCTCCCATGGTATGCAAACAAAAAGATCCACAATGAGACAGAAGGCTGGAGTAGGAAATCGCCTTTTCTTTGTGACTTTTTAAACCACGCAATGTTAACAGCCACATGGAAAATCTTTCTCATTAACACCTAGGGCTCCAGGGAAATGTTGTCGACGAACGCCTTATTGCATATAACCCCAAACCCTTTAGGACCTTGAGACGCTCAGACGAACTGGAGTAATGACCTGGAAATAGTCCTCTGGGCCTGCTGCAATAATGATGTGGCTGGCTGTATTTTTTTAATATGAGGGAAGAGATTAAAGAAAATAACAGCCCTGCTTGACTCGTTCATTATTACCGAGGTGAAGTGACCACTAAGAAATGATGACAGAAACCTTGCTCACCAGTCACTGGGACCCAAATGGGGCTGCGGAGGTTTCAGACACTGCCTGCCTGAAGGCAGCATAATAAATTCAGACATTATCTGATATGGATGTATCATAATGAAAAATAAATTTGCAAAACAGTCTGATATGAGTTAATCCATAAAGTATTTTATTACTTCATTTTCTTACATTGAATCCATCATGCATTTTTCTGGCAGCACATTTTTAATTACTTTTAATTTAAATATATGCATCCACTGCTCAGATTGGTTCTGACACTGGTAAATTCAAAAGAAAAAGAGCAATTATTGTCCCTCCCCACCCCCTCTGCCACAGTCCTTCCCCACAGACAGCACAGCCTGGCACAGCCCAGCACGGCCTGGCACAGCCTGGCATAGTCCAGCACAGCCTGGCTCTCGGGCCAGGGTCTAGCCTCAGTCCCCTGAGGCTGGCAGAGGGTGCTCAGAGCTCCTTCCCCTTTGCTGCCATCTTGCTTAGGTGCTACAGAAACATCTCATCCTGCAAACCAGCTCCAGTACATGGCTCCTCCGGACCACAGGAGCACTCGCACTGCGGCCTTGGTGCTGGGCACGACTTAAGGGCTGCAACAGCCACACTTGGCCCCTTCATTACCACTGATGCAAAGATGGCCATTAAGGAATCATGACAGAGACCCTGCTCATTTGTGGCCAGGACGAAGCACAGCTGCCCGGGGCTGCCTAATGAAATCTGAAACCATCACATTTATTTGTCATATGGGTGTAACACGTTTGCTGAGCACTCTAATAAATGCAATAATCCAAATATTCCGCTAGTTCTTTTAGAAGAAATACATTTATTGCCTGTGAAGCCTCCTAGTAACATTTTTAATGGTCTCCCCGCCTGCCACTCTCCCTCACCGTGCTGGGAGAGGCTTGTTGCCACCAAGAGTTGAAGCCCAAAGCCTCCCCTGGAGTCGGCAGAGGGGCTGAGCTGAGGGGACTCCTGGAGCAGCACTGGCAGCTGACATGGAGCTGTGGCTTTAGCCACATATGTTGCTCTGAAATAATCCTCAAGCTTTTCCATTTCTTGCAGATCCAGTGGGAGGCATAGTCTGTGCCAGCACATGCTGCCCACAGCAGTGAGAGGGGAGCAGGGCTGGTGTGTGCCAGGGAGCCCCTGCCAGCCCCTGTCATGGCCCTGATGGTGCTTCTGGTCTCACCAATGCAGCAACAGCCACAACTGCCCCCACCCCCAGGTCTCTGTCGTGCCATCCTGGCTACCTGTGAGAGATGGTGAATGCCAGGGGCTGTGCAGTGCTCTGGCAGTGCTGTGCTGTGCCGCACCAGCTGCTGGCTCTGCCCGTGCCGCAGGCTGTGCCAGGCTCTGGCTCCTGCCCCGCGGGAGATGCATCAGCTGCCCATTCCCTTCCTCCCCAGCCTGATTAGCTGTGACCCGGCGCAGGGAGCACGCACCACATCTGGCCCAGGCCCCTGTAAACAATTAAGCCATGTTTCATGCCAGCTGTTGGCTCACAATTGCAGAGCGGTGCTCCGGAGCTCTCAGGAGGGCTCTGCGTGAGGCCACCAGGTCACTGCCAGCCCCTGCCCACAGCTCATTTTAGGAACACCTGAAACTAAAGAAAAGTTTGTTGGATGTGAGACCCCATGGAGCTTCCAAGGGAGAAACCGAGCAGCAAACACTTTCCCCAACCTAGAAGTTCTTTCCCACAGGAAAGCTTTTAGCCAGAAAGCCTCTTGTTCTGTGTGCCACCAGTTCACTCTGCAATGTTGGAGATAGTTGAGCATCAGTTGCCAACAAACGTGGGGTCTGTGAGCCAAGGAGGAGCCTTTGGTATCTCTGATGATGACCCATCTGAAAAATATGCCAAAATTCAAACGCCTCTTACAGTCCCTTCCCATAACCAGGAGTTTTTCACATACCTGCAGTGCCGGGGCTGGCAGTGCCGGTGGAGCCAGGAGGCAGACCCTTCTGTTAGCAGAGTGTGAGCTAGCATTTCACACACCACCACGCCAAACACAGCTTTGATTTGCTAAGCAAATATTGAACTTTATTGGTTTAATTTAATTAAAATTTATTAACCTTTTATTAAACATAAACCCTCATTAAAATTCTCATTCCTGTCTCCTACCACAGCACAGCCACATTCTCATTTCCAAACTCATTAAATATCACCCAAAGAAAGACCATTTATTGAGCACTGATTGTTGATAAACTGTAATATTAACCCAGGCATGTCCCAGAGACTTTGGGAAGGAGCTGAAATGAAATCCAAACATGAGCCCTAATGCCATTGTTTGGAAAAGAGACTGAAAAGAGAAACAAAGGTCCCGGCTCAGCCCTGCTGTGGCACGGGGACACGTGCTCGTGCAGCCAGGCTCTGGGATGCCATCCGGACACCGCACCATCCTCTGCCGAGCAGCCTGGAGCCTGGCGCCCGCACGGCTCAGCCCTGGCTGCTGCAGGGGACAGCCCTTGGCAGCGGGGCTGGCTCAAGGCGAGAGCCGCCACAGCGTCCCTGGCACGGTGCCGCTTCCCACGGGCAGCACCAGCTTGGCAGGGCTTTGAGAGCCGCGGCTGCTGCGGTGCCGAGAGCCACTGGGTGGGTGGGTGTCCCCTCACGACGTGTGATGTTTGTCTGACCCGTCTGCACTGCTTCTCTCTGCCTCTGCCACGGCCCCCGACTGCAGTGCCACGGACACGGCAGCCCTGGGGCAGCCCAGCGCTCAAGGGGAAAGGCAACTGTTGTCATGGCCCTGGCACCGGTGTAAGGTGGCTGGTCAGGGGACAAGCTGGAGGAACCAGCTGAAGCAGGAGGCTGGGTGGCAGCCAGGGCATGGCCAGAGCTGCCGTCCTGCCTCTGCAGAGGCTCAAGGGAGCCAGATCGCCCAGCACAGGCTGCAAACTGCTTTGCAAAGGGAGCTTTACTGCAGCCTCTGCTGAATTACTCATGGATCAACATCTCCTGTCACATAGATACTGTTTTATTTGAGAGTAAATGAAGCACAAAGCCTGACACTCTCTGTGGCAGCTGTTGGGGTTAATCTTGAGGCTCATGGATAACTCCAGCCTGTGAAATAAAACAAGGGGAAAGCCTCACTTAGGGCCATGTACTTCCTGGCACATGGGGTCAGCCACAGTTAACCTGGCCCATGGCCAGGACTAGCCCTATCCCCTGGCCAGCCTCTTGGGTGATGTAGCACCAGAGCCTCCATGGGCCACCACAGAAGCACCTGCATCTCCTGAGAGCCAGGAAAGCCCTGCTCCAGGTGTTGGGAGTTAAATCCATCAGGGCTCCCTGATATACTCAGCTCCTTTTCCTTCTTTTCTGGGGTATTCTCTGCTCATCCTGGTTTATGTGGATCACCATGGCCAGTCACAGCTTGAGGCACAGACAGCACCTCTGCTGTTACACAATTGCAGCTCAACACTCCTGCTGCTCCGAAGCAAGGCAGAGACACCACTGCACCTCGGAGCAGAGCAAGACCTGCCCAGAAACCCCCCAGGATCCCTCTTGGCTTGACCTCTCTTTGCTTGATTAGCAAAGACAGAACCATTCCTCTGCAAATCCTAGAAGCAGCACTCTGGCTAGAGAGGGGGCTGCAGGTCAAATGGTTGGAGCCCTGATGAATATGGAGCAGCACCGAGCAGGTAATTGATTTCAGGGAAGTGGGGAAGGGGTGAGCTGTGACAGAGGTCAGTGGGACTGAGGGATCTGTCAGAAAGGGCAGCACGGAAGAGCAACCACATTTCTCACAGGAGGGAGAAGGGGGAACGTGCCCAGAGAGACAGAGCTGCAGAGGGGCTTAATAAAATGGGGTCTGTCTGGTGAGTTCCAGCTTGCTCAGCTCCTTCCTCCCATCTTTGTCTGGAGCAGCTCTAGTTGCAAGAATTTCTCCCCAAAATGACAAGAAATTTGGACAGTCACTGCATTGTTTCATGTCCTTTGCAATGCCAGGTCTTTTATTCCAGGGTCTGGAGCTGGCTTTGGCAGTCATCCCGTGTTCCTAGGGCTTTGCTCTGTGTTGTCATGTGCCAGTCAGCCCAAGGCCCAGCCACGGAGTGCAGCTGTAGTGGTGCCTTCGGTCTTCCCTAGTCCCCAGCCCACTCCCTTCTTGGCTGATGGATTTGCTGGTATTCCAGTGATACCATGAGCAGGTCTGTGCCTGGCACCTCGACATCACAGAACGTGGGGAAGAGGCAGCACTTCAAGTACTGGAGAAGGTTGTGCTGCAGTCAGCTCACGGTGCAGATACTGAAGCTGCTCAATCTCTGCCAGGCAGCGGTGTGAGCCTGGGGCTGCCCTAAGGGATGGTGTTGGCTTGGTGCACAGCTTGACCTTGCTTATCACAGGCAAACTCGTGTGCAATAGCTATAAAGAGAAGATATGTTAATTGTGCCCCATAAAATCTGTGATTACTCTGGCTAATCTGTCAAAGCTGGGAAATATTGACTATTGTGGAAGGAGACGATTTGCTACTGTATCTGTGGAGCTGAGGCAAAGGCCGTGTGGCTCCTGGGCCCTGCAAGCATTGGTGCAGGAGGGAGACAAGGGCTGCACAGAGGAGCAGAGGCCACACTGCCCTGGAGAAGGAGCAGGGCTGCAGCGGGCCTGGCAGACTGAGAGGCATTTTTGAGATGTTTTCCCCTGGAGAGAACACGCTCAGTCCTCAGTCAACAGTGTGGATGTTGTTGGCATCTAGCAGCTTCCACAGACAGACACTCCGGAGCGATGGGAAGGGCCAGTGTGGTTTAGAGAAGGCAGTGGGATGCTGGCATGCTGTGCTCAGCCGCCTGCTCACCCAGAGCCTGTGCAGTGCCAGCAGTCAGTGAGCAACCCGCCCTTTCTGCTTGGTGCTGCAGCGTGGGAAGGGAGGACAGAGGTATGTAAGGAACACTGTACTTGTTTGTTTTCAGGACGGTCCAAATCTGACATCTCTTCCCAGATCCCATAAAAGCTGCTCATGAGCTGCTGGGGACATAATTTAGGTCTCCTCATCCTATCACAGCAGAATGACCCAAGCCCGTAAAAGATGTTTTTATTGATACAGACCGAGTGCGTGTATATCACTTGTGGCGTCATCCCTCCCCTGTTAATAAGATTAAAAGCCACTGCTTGCATGTGCCAAGCTTACCAAATCATTACCTGCTGTATATTAAGTGTTTAATTGCATAAAATGACATCATGTTTATCTCTGCAGCATTAGCATCCAGTCTGCAGTGTCAAAGCGGTAAACATGCGTGATATCATCAGTCATTATGTGGACTTAAAATCAATTGCTCTCACTGCACCCTCTTGTACAGAGAGGAGCACAATACATTAATGAACTTGAGCAAGAACCTAAGTGACAAGATGCAACAGCATAAATAATATCACTTAAAATGTGTTATCTATAACAACGAAGTGTCTCAAATAATAGAATTATGGATTCCAAAGGGGAAAGCAAGTTATTGAAATTCACACCATGGGAGCATCAGTGTGCGCTCATCAACAAAATCACCGATAAATTAATCTGATTTAATGCTGGGTGTAGGTTGTATAAGGCACCAACATCACTAATCAGCTTTATTTCATAAATATGTCCCATTATACGATCTATTTGCCCACATAACTTGACTAAGCAACAATTTAAGATGTGGGTCAAAAATTTTTCCCCTTCCCTTATAGTAATTTCACTGAGGCCCATGTAAACAGTTCTCTTGGCAACTTATTAGTCCCATTATTTCAGAATTCTCTTCAATGAACCATTTTTTAGCTATCAAAACATTTAGTTCCAGCTGGCTTCAATGATACAGACTTCAGACCAACCGAATTTATGAGTTTAACAAGATTACATAGTCAAATAGCCCTTCCTTACAGAGTTCATATTTCTAAATAAACTGTCAAGGTACAACCCAGAACAAAGTCTATTAGAAGAGGACACGCAGAGTCCATTGACTTTAACTGTATTGATTATGGATAATTATTTGGTCTCTACTGTCTTCTCACATTTTTACAAATTTTCTGTGGGAAGGCTGAAACTTTATTGTTTGTGTCTCAAAACAAGGGGAAGGGACAGGGGCAAAACCCCTTTCACCTCCCCTTAGCCGCTGTGAAATCATGCCGTGCCCTGTGGCGGCGGGGAGCCGAGGCTGTCGGCGAGTGAGAGCATTCATAGCTGGAGGAGCATTATTTGCAAAATCAAAGCTGAGCCGGGTGACGTTCTGTCAGGATAAACAAACCGCTCAACCACGAGGCTATGAGTACTGACCAGAAAGAGGAGAAATGCCTTGCGCCTCGTGTGTCAGGCACTCCCGGTTCCGCAGCTGCAAACACAGAAAAATTCTCCAGCCAGTGCCACTGCCGCAGCATCTCCCTTTATGTCAGGGATGGTGCCAGCGCTCGCGCTCTGCCCTTGCGGTGCCCCGAGCCCAGCCGCCGCGGCCGTGCTGCGGAAGGGCCATGTGGCCGCTCGGGCCTGTCCTGCTGCAGGAGCAACGGCGCAGTTCTGTGCCCTCAGGAGCAGGTGCCCCCACGCTCAGCTCCGGATGAGGCCGCAGCGGAGCTCCCCTGAGCCATGCCCAGGGCCAGGCCCACACCGGCCATGAGCCACCGTGGGTCCCGCTGCCACCGGCTGCCCGTTGCCCTCCCGGCAGCGGCCGAGGGGACTGACCCCTGGCACTCGTCTCTCGCCCCGTGCTGCCACTGTGTGCCCGCCGTGCCCTGTCCCGAGGGGGCCGTGGCGCCTGGGCACACGCTGGGCCTTGGGCAGCGCCTCGCCTCGGGGTGCCCGTCCCTGGCTCAGCTGGTGCCCTCCCAGCTCCAAGCACCATTTCCCCAGGCGCCAGGAGCCTGGAGGGAGGCTGACACCAGCACCCCCGGGCACGGGGGCCCGGGGGGCTCTCACCATGCACCCCAGACAGGATTCCATCAAGAGCCTCTTCCCCGGCCTCAGCCAGGGCTCCTCATCCTGGCAGCTCTCGCCATTGGGGGTCACTGTTCAACAAAAGCCGCGTCTCTGCTGCTTTCTCCCATTATTAAAAACAATATTTCTGCTACAGCTGCTTCCTGATTTGGTTGATATGTTAAGCTACAATGAAAGGGTTTGTTGGGAATTTTTTTTCCTCATTTACAGCAACTTCCTTAACTTCACTTTGAATTTCCTCTAAACTCTGATGAAATACAGTTCATCTGCCACCAAAACCTGAACCGAAATGATGTGAAAAAGAGCCCACAAAAGGCTTTTTATGAGATCTCATTCTCCCTGCACAGGCAGCCCTGATCAGGGACTGTAGGCAAGGAAATAATTTCTTTTAAATGAGTGTCTGGTTCCCTTTATATTTTTTTCTTTCGCTTCAGATTACAAGGGAAAAAACCCAAGGTGTCAATCAGCTTTAAAACAGTTGAGCTGATCTTATTTCTTCTACGTACTGTATTCAAGCCAAACATTCCCTGAATAGAAAAAGCATAGAAAACTCATAATAGCTAAATTGGTGCTTTTAAAGCCCAAATTTAACATGCTTCCTTGGGGACATTTTCCCAGCATAGAGGAAAACAAATATATGTGATTTAGTGTCTATTATAGAGGTTAAAATCTGCACCTATTCTTTCTTACACCCCGTGATGAGAAGAAAGAATGAATCTCAGATGGGAGAGGTACTGGGAGGCAGCACTGCACAGGCTGCCAGGGATGGCAGGGAGGGAGGAATCCTCTGCAGGCACAGAGCCCGGCGCAGCCAGGTGATCAATTTCGAAAGAGACACCATTTTTGCAAGGAAACAGGGAAGATCTACACCATTTTCCTTTTGAACTCAATATATGGTGGAAAGCAAGCTGTTTGTCTTTTCTTTGTATTTAATTTTTAAATCTAGGTGTTTGCTGGCTGGTCATAAAACTCTGCCCAGGAAACAGAGCCCGAAGCGCTGCTGGGTCAGGCAGCACAAGGACTGGGTGCAGGATGTCCTCGCTTTGCTTTGAGGAGCAGGGGTTCAACATTTGCAGTTTCAGCTACCCTTGGCACTGAAAGGCTCCCAGCTCTTTGCTGGGGCAGCACCTGCAGGTTCCACTCCCATCACCTTTGCTATACAGGTGGCACCTGTGCTAGACCCGGGTCATCCCTGGTCCTGCACAAATCATTGAGCTTGACTCTCACTTCACCTGCCTGCAATCAAGCAATCTGGGTGAGGAAGCTATTAAAAGACCTTCAGTCCAGAGAGAGATGGTTGTGAGGAGTTACTAGTGCAGCTGAGGAGGAGGATGGAGCAGGAAGAGTAGCTGTGATAGCTGCAGCCTCGGCTTCCCTGGGTTGGGATGGACCCTATGAACATCTCTGCCAGGCACACCTGGAGTCCTTGGTGTGTAGCCTGTCTCTGGTGATGGAGATTCCTTGGGAGGGCAAAAGAAGCAGGAAAAGGGTACGAAAAGGACTACAATAGTGTGTTTGATTGTAGCTCCTGAGGCCTTACCCATAATTAGGGAGCAATGTGTGAGCAAAGGCAGTGCAGGTAGCTTTCTGGTTTTCAAATCTTGCCTTCATTTTTCATATATTAATTCTCCCCTTCTGTTTTGTGGTGTTTTTCCTTTGTCTGTGTCATCTGTCCCTCCATTAGTCTCTGAAGCTTGTCCTAAGCTCAGTTAGGGAAACTTCCTTCTTATTTTACCTGCTAATATTTCCCCTGTCTACCTCCAGGCAATCTCTCCAAGTGTAGTGACTTGGAGAGGTGCAATAGCTGTTGTGAATTACTCCTCACAGCCTGCTCCTGCACTCATATTTATTACTGGATTTACTTTATCTACAGTGATGCTCTGCTGCTGTAACCTGCCTGTCCCTCAGGGCTTCCATGTACCAGCAGCCATGGGCTGGCCGAGCCTGGCTTTGTCCAAGAACCTGAGCCTGTCCTGCCCCTGGGAAGCTCTGCTTTGTGCAGCCTTCACAGACAAACTGCTGGGGAAGAATTCTTTTTTTTTTAAATGCAACAGAGGTTAAAATTACTTGTTGTAGTGTCCTGGAGCTTTGGCAAGGTCTGAATTGTGAGAACATGCTCCTGCTTACAGCAATGGAGTGATCCTGTCTTGGGCTTAGCCCTTGTACAGAGAAGCTGAATCTGGCAGGCAGAAAGAGTAAAATCGGTGTTAGCAGTTGCAAAGGACCTGAAAGTTATAGTGAGTGGGATAAGAAGAGTGGTAGCTGCCTGATATTTGGAACTATAGCATTTATTTGGGGCAATAAATTGTTTCCTCTCCCTCATCAGTTGTGTTACAGGATCTCTGCGATGACCTGCCACACCAGTCTCTCCTCATTTGTGCCACTCCAGGCTGAGAAGCAGACCAGCAGGATAAGCAGCCAGAGCTGGCTTTGGGAGCTGGGCTAGGCTCTGAGCTGAGGAGGGAAGCTGGTGTGCGACCTTCTAGCAGGGCACAGCGCCGTGTGCCCTTCCTTGGACTACATCCTTGAATCCAAAGCAATGAGGAGTTCAGGTAAGTCCTCTGTGCTGCCTGGGATGTGCCTGTAACAATTCCACACACATGCATTTCTATAGAAGCCTTTCTGTGTCAAAGGACCAGAGTGCAGATCAGTGGATCAGCTGGGGATGGTGTTTGTATTCACGGAAACGTCACCAGCTTAATTTTCAACCTGCATCCAGACTTTTGCATCCTGCCTGCAATGAGGCTGTGGCTTGAGTACTTCAAACGAACCGAATTCCTCCCTTTCTTGCTTTGATTCCTTTTATTTTGTCTTTAACTTGATTTTAAGTACTGTGAGATGACAGAGGAAAGGCTCTCCTTGAGCAGCACACAGCATGCCTACTCTCCCCTTTCAAATATACAGCATGCCCAGAACTTAAACCAAACACAGCTCGCTTCTCTGCTGCAGGTCCAAACAGTTCTTCCTGAAACTGCAGCATGGGAGAATGTTTAAATTCTTTAAAAATATTAGTATAAATCTTCATGGTATAAATTAGGACCTAAATCCTTCAAGGCTGGGAGAGAAGGCAGGGCCCTTCAGTCAGAGACTCGCTGTTAATGGCAGGAAGTATCTGGGTAGCTGTGTTTCCTTGGTGGATCTCAGTCTAACACTTATTTAGCCAATTAATCATCAGTTACAAAAAGTGATTTTTGTTAATATTTTTTTTCTGGATCAATAGATTTTATACCAGAATCTTTCTGCTCATTAGTGGGAGGGCAGCTCCTTGAAGCAAATTCTGCCTGTGATTCTACCTTAAATTCATCAGTAGTTATTAAATAGGTCATTGGTGTAATAAGGGCCAAATTTGCTTCTCATAGATCACAGTGGCCAGTGCTCCTAAGGTCTAATTATCCCATATTTGGTCAATAAGCCATTAACATACAGCCATGGATGTTAATAACCATTTCATGAAAAAGTCCTGGTAATTTATGATATCAACATTGCTTAGGAAAATTAATAAATATTTCATTCCCTAAGATTTATCCGAGGAGGTTTCGGTCTGAGGGAGGAACTGGGCTGCAAAAAGGGGGCCCAAGCTCAGATAAAGCGAGAGAGATGGGGGGAAAGAAAGCCCAAATGCCAAGCCCCTGGTAGCTGGGTTTGACTTGGGCTAATAAAAATTTACTTCAAATCCTATAGGTAATAAATCCAAAGGGTGTATGAGGGAGTCCAGTAAAACCTGACTTAACATTATGTTAGTGCTATTAACAATATTTATATAGATGTCATCTCACAGGAGGGTTAAAGCTGGTAAATTATGGGCCAGGCATCACAGAGCTGGTGTGTCTGTGTATGCTCAGGTACCACAGCTGGCACCTTCCTGGGTAACCACAGGTTAAAAGAGCACAGAAGGTGATGGGCTTGGCATTCCCAGTAACTTCCAGCCCTGCCTGTTGCAGTATGCACTGCCTTGGAGCTTAATAAACTTCATCATGGGATTTAATTTAGCATGTTTACCAATCTATTCTTGAGCTGATAGTGCCCCTATGATGTTTTATTGGGTATACAGCAGTTACCAAACTGTGGCACTGTTTCCAGCTGTGGGCTCTAGCAGTGATCGTGCTTTGCACACTTGGGTACACAAAATGCTTTCTAACAGCCAACAAACCTTGTGGAAGCTTGAATTCTACTTTGCAGTCGCATCCAAAATGTCAACTTTAGGCTGCTCTTAAAACCCCAGGTTTAGCCTGTTATGTTTGGAAAGCTAGTTTGTGTCAAGCAGGGTGGGATGACCTGTCAGGATGGGCTTCCCTTCCCTGTGCTGTCTGGCCTGAAAGCTTCCTGCCTGGGGGCTCCTGGATGAGATGCTGGTCCCTTTGGGAGGCAGGTGGGTTTAGCTGAGGTCTTCCAGCAACAGCTTTGCATTGCAGCTCCTTTCTGCTTCAGCCTCCTGGAGTCTCTCCTGGCTCAGTGCTGAAGGGGCCTTGCAGCGGGGGATGCTGCAAACACTTGTAGGCCATTGACTCTATTGTTAATCTATGTTGAATGATTGCACTATTCCATCCTGCTGCCTCTCTCTGATTAGACTTGTAAATGAAAAACCATAAAAGTCAAAAATGAGAAAATAGAGGACAGAATGAGAGAAGGCACTTATCCCCCAGACGAGTGCCTGAGCACTGCAAGCAACCCCAAAGCTGAGGCTGGGCTCTGTGCAGGGGTGCTGCTCGGGGTGCAGGGGTGCTGCTCGGGGTGCAGGGGTGCTGCTCGGGGTGCCTGGGCAAGCAGTGGCACCTGGCTGGCTGCTGGCACTGGGGCCAGAGCAGAGGGGCAAACAGAAAGCAGCTGCTCTCGTTTGCACCAGGTATTTGCTGGATCCCCTTGGTCAAAGGCAGTCCAGCTTCAGGTCTTTACTTGCTGATTTTCACCACCAGGTTTTTCCACCCACTTCTTGGCCTTTATGCCCTCAGTAACACGATGTCTATTGCCCCTGCCAAGACTCTCTTCAGTACATTAGCTTAGCTATGGGTAAACTCAGACATCAGGAAAAAAACCCCACTGACAGTTAATAGAGCCCTGTAGGTCCCTGACCCCTGGGGATAAGCATACAGTAGCTGGCAAAAAAAATACATTCTAACGTCTTGGGGAAAAGGTCAGAGTAGCAGGAGAAAATAGGCTGTTCGTGTTTTGTGGAATATTTATCAGGGCTTGAGGCTCCTGAGCCATGCGAGGGGGTGAGGGTCTCTAACCAGTGCTCAGACAGGGCTTCCCAAAGGCCACTGCACAGAGGTCTGAGCAGCAAATTGCCAGCAGTCAGAGGGCCACACATCATTTGCATAGTCTGCAAGATCTAATTGTGTCTTTGGGCTTTTAATGAAATGGGATTGCTTTTATTTCAGCAGCCAAAAGAAAGACATAATGCATCTATGCCTGTAGACTGGGGTCTTTTTCCCCAAAGTAAGTGGAGAGTAGAGAAAGGGGGGGAGGGGGAAGTAGATGACTAAAAAGATTGATAAATGGAAAAAGGAAAACAGGCCTATGCAAGGTGCTGTGGAGAAAGGAGCAACCATCCCTCAGCTTCCATTCGCCTGTGCTTTTATTGATGCTCCTTATGAGCCAAACTGTGCTCTGATCTTCGAGGCACACGCCTGATGCCCAGCGGCACGACAGGGAGCTGTCAGCTGCTGCTCCCCCTTCCACCATGGCAGGTGTGGGATAAGAGCACCCTGCCTCTGGATTGGGTCTGAGCGTTCGGGCAGCGCAGATTAGGGAGGAAGCACCCTGAAGCAGGACTGGAGCATATCTGTTGCTGCTTAGGTGCTTGTGTAGCACAATGCACAGCTCTAATGTAACACTAATGACCGGTCTTGAGAGATGTGTAACCCTCTTCTCTGTGCCAGAGCTGTGCAGTTCTCCCTCTCCCTCTTGCAGCGTGGCTTTGACTTTGCAAACCTTTGTTCTCCTCTCCCAGCTCAGCAGGAGCCGCGTAGGCGGCCGTACCCACATCTCCTGTCCCCCACTCCAGTTCCTCAACCCCGCACAGATTTAGATCTCCCTGCTGGGAGAGCAGCGTGGAGCTGCTGCACAAGCAGCTTGGCAGAAAAAAATCAATAATCTTTTCAATAAAGCATTTTATCCCTTATATATATTGTCTCTCATAAAGATTTTACACAGACAAAAAGTTCAGAAGTCGGTGTAAAAAATGTTGGGAAAAAGGTGAAGATACGTAAGTAAATTACAAACTTGAGGCTGTTTGCAGCACCTTGGGAAAGGGGGAGTTATATTGATGAGTTTTTATTGATTTACCATCATTCCCAGTGTGGACATTTTCTGGTCTATTATACCACAGTCGTGGCATATTCCCATCGCAGCACTAAAGAGGAAATATGGACAGCCTGACCTTGGCAATATGGAGATAATGAAATACCCTTAATGATCCTTCCAAAAGATTTTACAAGCCAACTTCAGATTGTATCTACTCTTTGCTATGCTAATTTTTAAGAAGACTTGAGAGCAGTACCAGGGCTTTACAGAGTGAATCCAAACTTGTGGGTATTTTGGGGTTAAATGGAACAGAGCCAGGTGACCTTGGGACCTGATGAACACAAGTTACTGTGAAAGTGCCTGAGTTTCCAGGAGGATCTGGGGTTTTTTGTCCCCTTGCAGGGGTGGAGGTCCTGCTCCAGCCCACCCCTCCAGCCGCTGCAGGACCCTGCTGCAGCTGTAGCGGGAGGAACGTGCTCAGCACCAGGAAGAGTTGCAGCACTTCGGGGTGACTTTGGGGACAGCTCAAGGAGATTTACCAGATATATACCTGCCTGGAATTGTACCTACCAGGGACATAAATAGTAGGTTTCAGTGCTATGCTTTCTTCCTCTCCCCTCCCCGGCCCAGCTGGCAACACAATTACCAACCCCAAAGTATTATTTTCTTAATAAAAATGTTATGTGTAAAGCAGAGGCACAAATGAGTACCAAACCCATGCAGATTTCAATTACTCCCCTCTTTATTCCCCTGCGAGATCGCTAATGACCTTCACGCAAACCTCCACCAAATCTTTTTGAAAGGCAAATATTAATTTCCTAGCATGGAAAAGGGAAATAAAAAAGCCTATTTTTCATGGGAAAGATATATTTTCCTTCAAAATGCGGGGAGGATTTTTACATTTTGTCACTTGCTTTGCATAGACTTGGTACCACCATTTGTTAACCTCTGAATGTAATCTCTCCCCATAAAGCTTTGCTTTAAATTCCTCAGGTGCCTGTTAGGCTGGGGCAGCTCCTCAGCTGTCCCGAGGTGCTGGAGGCTGTGTGCTCCTGCAGCGGTTTCTGACTCACTGCGACGAGACCACGAATGACTCTCGATGTTAACAGCTGAACTGTTCATTTTTAAAAAGAATGCACCAAAGCAAGGTAACCTTTTATAGCAAAGTCTCCAAAAGCCACTTACAGTGTGAAAATCCTTTGTAGGAAGTTGGGCTGGACCGTGCCATGGCATCCAGAGCCTGTGAGTTCTCCCATGACAGTGAGTGCTGAAGGTTCGATACGCGATGTGGGGCCACAGGAGCACACAGGTACGTGAAACCAAAGAGAAACAAAGACAGAAAACATCTCCAGGATCTTTGCTGGGCCTATTTTGACACCAAGCTTTGACATTGTAATGGTTTGTTGAGTTGCCAGACTAGGTTTATATGTGCTCAGAGTGAGTTTGGTCCAGGATCTTCAGCTGCTGCCTGCTTCCAGACTTTGCACAGCCTCAAGGTTTTGTTTGTGCCCCTGAGTCAGAGCTAGCACAGTGTGGTGTGAAATGCAAAGCCACTCTAGAGCACAAAACAGAGCTTCACTGAGATCAGGGCAGCCAGTCTCTGCAAAGTAAAGTTTGTGCTTGATTCCACAGCAACAGCAGTGGTACAGGTCCAGCTTCTTCCCTTATTTTAGCCCCTACCTACGTCTTCAGTGGTATTTTTTAGCATTAGCTTCATGATCAGTTGATGGAGGGATTTGAAGAGTGTTTTCTGGAGAGGGGCAGGGGCCCTGCAGACCATGGCTGCACTGAGGACTGTGAGCACACCCACAGAGCCCTCACTGCAGCTGTGTCACAGAAGGTCACCAGGAGTGGGGGACCAGGGCAAACAGCCTGACTGAGGAACCCCCTCCTCTCCTTCCAGGGTCATCAGCCCACAAAAACAAGCACACAAAACAAGCAACAGTTTGCCTGTATGTATTTTGGGGGGAAACAGTTAATATGATAACAATAGCACTAAATCAGGCACAGAACTTCAAGTACAAGTCACAGCAAGAAGTTGTTAATACCTTTATTATGGGATAAAATGTATTCATGATATTAAAGACATCACATTTCTGCCCTGGTGTCACATTTTAGATGTAGCGTAGATAAATGATATATCACTGTAAGAGATCTACAAAAACCATTAGTAACCGTGACATTTTGACGTCAGATTTTAAAAAATTCCTAAGTAATCTTTTTGATTTATGGAACGGTGTCCAGGTTCATCGAGACTGATCTCAGATTTATCACAGCCTGGTTAGAATTATTAATGATTTTCAATTTGTAAATCCAATGCCAGCATGTCCAAGTGCTCTCAGCAAAATCACAGAGAGCTGACAGGGAGATTTTGCTCAATCCATAGTTTTCAGCTATTACCGGATCTCTGTGGTTAACCCCGTGGTGCCCGGCACACAGCCATTGTTCTGGCGGCACAAAGGAGGCGCGTGCCGGGCACCGCGGCCCAGGCGGCAACAGCCAGGAGTGATCTGACTTCTACAGACTCCTCCTGAAGAACCTTAAAGACTTAAATTATAATGAGAAGAAAAGCTGATCTAAGTCAAAACAGACGGGCTCGGGTAGCGTTCGCCTGCAATTTATCACAAGAGCAGATGAAAGGGAGGCAGGGGCAAGGGAAGAGCAGCAGCGCGTCTCTGTCCCTCGGCAGGCTTGCAGGAATATCTCTGCAGCACAAAGCACACCTTGGATAAATAGTTACTAACTCCCAGCCCAAGCACGATATTTATTTCCTAATTAATGGGAGAATTGTCCCACCGCTGCAGGGAGGGGTTAGAGGGGGACCTGGACTCTGGCATTTTCCCGGCAGCAGCCAGCGGCCGCTCCAGAGCGGGATGAGCCAGGCGCTGTGTCCCTGTCCCTTCACTGCGGGAGTCACTCCTCCAGCCACAACTTTGCCCTTTTGTTTTAAGGTGGTTAAAGCCAAACTGCCATGATTCACCCTTAGGCTGCAGACAGAAAAATCACTGTTTTCTTCAAAAAACTCCGTCTCTGGTGTGCCTAACCCTGTGTTACCAGGCAGGGTGAAACAACCGTGCTGCTTAGACCGTGGTGAGGAGCAGGAGCTGCTGCAACTTCATCCTCTGAGCAGATCACAGCCTCCTCCTGCAGGGACATCAGGAAGGCAATGTTTCAAGTAGGATAAAATTCCAGTAATCCTCCAGGCTCTGTGTCTGCTGGTACTTCGAGAGCACACGGGTTCCTGCAGAGAGTAAGTGTCTAGCTTTTTTCTCAAGTACTCCACCTTAATTGGGCAGGTAAAACTCTATAATTAGGGACCTTAACTGGGGAATTTTTCTAATCCATCATATCTGCTCCATTATTCAACTCTATCAAATCCATGCATGCAAGGAGAAGCAGGACATTCTTCACAACACTGTCAATATTAACGTCTTTCCAATTACAGAGCATTATAATGGCAATCTAATGAGGAACTGTGACATGCTGCCTGCAACTCCTAACTTTTGATTAAAGCCTCCTTCAAGATGCTCTCCTTTAATTTATGGCCAGGGCTGCCCAGGCGCAGGTGGGGAAGCGCTGGGGCTGTGGAGCCTCCAGCACACAGTCAGGGCAGCTGGGAGCCCCGCAGACAGCCCAGGCCTGCAGTGGCCGTGCCCCCTGTGCCTCACCCCTGCCACGCTGCCAGGCTGCTGATGGACACATGCCCTCTGCTCCCAGGGTACCGAGCCCTCTGCCACCAGCAGCCTGCCCATGGCCTGGCTCACCACAGGACTGCTGCGGGAGCCTGGGCTGCATCCTCCCCTCTGGCAGTGACGGACATCCCCATCCATCCCAGGCTGTGCTGCAGACTCCACCAGCTGAAGCCTCCCAGTTTATCTGTTCACATCCTCGCAGCCTCGACACCAGGAAATGAATTTCCAAACTGATACAGGTACTTTGCTTCTTACACAACTGATCTTCCAGATGAGACACAGCTTCATGCAAGGTGAGACACCGGGCTGCTCTTTCCTTTTCACACGAGGCCCTCCATCTGCTCCAACTCCATATTCCCATCACCACTGCTGCTCCCCCTGCCCCGAGAGCCCCCTCCCAGTGCAGCACATCCCTTCCTACCAGGCAGAGCAGGCTGGATGTTTGCTTTTACCCACTGCATCCTTCACAGATGCTGTCCAAACGCAGAAGCACAAGCAGAGCTGCTTTCTGGTGTTCTGGCAGACCAGTCATTGCTGTTTCAATGCTTTTAAAAAGTTATATTTAGATTCTGTCTGTAGTATCTAACTTTGAACTGACTGTTACCCAGGTCTAAATACAACAAACACAGCTTTGTCCAGCCCTGTAGAGCTCCTTCCACATTTTTATTCTCTGATGTGTCACTTCCCGCTGTGACCCCACTGTTTGCTGCTCCCACATCACACAGCGTGGGCACCTCCTGGTCCTCCGGAGCCTCATGGCTGCCGCCTCTGCAAAGTGCCCTGTGAAGGTGTGTGGTGAGGCCCCACGTGCAGGCTGGCAGCACCACACACCACAGTGTGACCTCTGAGGGCTCGAGGGGAAGTGACAGGCACAGCTACACCCCGAGAAACCGCCGCAGCACCACAGGGCCCAAGCCCCTCCGCTGCCTCTGCTCTCTGATGGCTGCTTGGGCTTCACCCAGATGACAAGGGAAGAGTGTGAGTTGTTGATAATGTGGATGAAAAAGGGGGTTTATTAAAATATTATTCTGACAGGTTCATTTTCTGAATTCCTCTGGATTATTTCCAGCAATCCAGTTCCATCAGAAATGGCTCTTTTCAGGGGATGGAGAGAGGCTCTGAGTCATTTCTTCCTTTTTCCCCTCATTTGGATGGGAAAGGTTAATCCTTTGAAAGTCTGAAATAGCCACAGCTAACTGCAGGCAGCGTGCTGCTCACAGTGCGAGAGGAGACACGCTCAGCCAGAGCAGCATCTTGAGAAACTGTGATCCTGAGAGAGGTCGAAACAGCAAAGTGAATCGATGGTCCAGCCCAGCCCCTGCTGCTGTTCTTGTTTGAGGTACGTACGTGGAGTCACAGTGTGGTCAGTTCCCTCCTTCAAGATCATAAAGCAGCAGCAAACCCTGTGCCCCAGACCCTGGGATCAGCGGGGAACAGCCCAGCACAGGGGAGGCAGGGATGGTGCCCACCTCCCTTGGCCACTGTGCTAACGAGCTGCTGCCCAGCCCTGGCTGCTCGACCAGCCCCCACCGGTGCCTCTGCCTGGAATAAACGGGATTCCAATTGAAAGTAACATGACAAGAGGCACACACGGTAATAACCCAGTGAGGAGACGTGGCTCTCAAGACATCTACAGACTCCAGATTAAATGAAATTTTGACAGAGAAAAATATGTATTGGCAACATTTCTTGATCCACAATTCAAAGAGAAAATTGGAACCATATTTCCGTAAGAATCAGACGCTGGAAAGAAGTTCTTAATAAACAAAAAGAGACAGGTCATGTAATTCACTCTCTTTCCCTCTTTTTCATTTGTTGGCCGCTAACTATTAACAGTCAAAGAAAGAAGGTTTTTAACTGAAAATTTGTACTTGAACCTGACAAACAAAACAACTTGAAGGAAGTTTCCCAGCTGCAAGTCGGAATGTTTCTATCCGGAGATGTGAGGAACATTTCACAACATTCAACAGCTCCCAAGAAGAAAAAGCTGCCGATTTTGGGTTGAGATCATCTGGTTTCAGACTCTTCTTCACCTCGCTTTTGGAAAACAATGGCTGCAGAATGTGGACTTCCCTTCTCATTTGCTCAGGGACAAATTGAATGTTACCTCCTGGCCGGCGTGTCGGGGCTGTGCCGGGCTCTGGGCAGGTGGGTCAGCTTGCCTGGCACCACACAGTGACATGGGAGGGACTCAGGTGTGTGTCCCCTCAGAAGATCTCTGTGTGGGGTTAATTTCACTCAAGAGCCAGTGCCCTAAGCTCAGATTTTTTTCCTTGGATTTTCTGCTCCAATTATTCCCAGGATGTTGGGCTTTGCCTGTGCCTTGGTTTGAAATGCCAGACACATGGGAATTGAGCTGAAGAGCAGAGACAAGGACTCACACCAAGGCCCTTCCTGAGGGGCTGGAGACAGACCCACACACAGTGCTGGTGGGAGCAGCCTCTTCTCTGAGGACTTCACGTGCTGCAAAGTCTACTTGAAGCAGCGGGTATCTCGCTCCCCACTGTGTCCCCTGTCCTGGCACAGAGGAGCATCTCTGCAGAGGGAAGGGTTACATGATGCAGCTCCTGGGTTTGTTATTGTTGCCTACAATAGAAATATTACTCCTTTCCATCAGTGCGAGCCTAGAGACCCAGGGAGAGAGGGCCAGCTCCAGAGACCCTGCAGAAAGGAGCCTGATCTTGGGCAGCTTTGAGCTCCCACTGCCATGTCCCTGCAGCCTCATCCCCAGCACGGCACAGGCGGCTGCACCACGCCGAGCCCCGGCCGGGGGAAGGAGCCTGTGACGTCTGCCCCAGAGAATGAGATCTCCTGGCCAAAGACAAGGAAAAACAGAGGAGATAAGAGTCTGCTGTCAGAATTCAAAAGGAAAACTTTGGGTGGAGGTTTTTGCTGCTGGTTTTTGTTACAAGACAGACATTAATCTAGAAATTATTGGAAAGCCTCTGAACAGAGCTGCCGAGAGGGGAGAGGCGGCAGCTACCGCTGCACACACCTCTGGGGCTGAGCACTGGCACGATGCCGCCCGTGCCAGGGGTCCGGGTGGGCACTGATGCATGTGCTACACGCCGGGCACGTCCCTGTGTGCTGCTCAGGTGAAACTATTCACTTATAGAGAAGCCAAACATTTGCTTTTGCATTATGTTTTCAGTGAAAATAGCTTACTGCAAGCTGAAGATTTTCTCAGTCTCGATCTGGGGTTTGGCATTGCATTTTTTCCTGTTTGGAAAATCTCCTGATTCCTCCCGAGAACCGGATGGAAAGCATGGAAACGGTAAAAAACCCTGGGTTGTGGAAACCCTTAGGGAAAACCTGACAGAAGATACACCTGGAGGCGCATTGCCCTGTGCAGTCAGCAGCTGCGTGGACTCATTCCCCAGACTCTGAGCAGCAGAGCGGTGTCCATGGCAGGACTCGCTGCTGGGAGACAGCGTTCACCCAGGCTGGGACCCTCACATGGCAGCAGCGGGTGGCAGGGCCGGGGCGGCGGGGCCGTGCCAGCGTGCGGGCGGTGGAGCGGGCGGCTGAGCCCTCCCGCGCCAGAGTGACATGAATTAGCGTGTGACAGTGACAGAAAATGGAAAAGAATGGCCCCGCAAATGCAGTTACAAGAGAAAGGCAAATTGATTTAGTGGACATATGAGTATTTTTGAGAGAAAATGCAAGCGAGCTGCCTGACATATTCCAAGATGCCCTGCGATTGCTTCTCTTAAGGAGATGTCATTCAGATTTTCCTGAACTAGCCTTTAAATTACAGTTCTATAAATAGATAGGACACTGGCAGTATTTACAGTATGAGCATCAGGTGAAAAACTACAGCTTCTGCAGCGCCTGCTCCTCTCACCTTGTATCTGCCCCGCTGGAGGTTAAGTCTGATTTCCATGTTAATGCCGCCTCAGTCCCAATGACTGCCATTTGTCAAATTAACATTCATTTCAACAACCCAAAAGTGAGAGCTTTTAAACATTAATTCACAACTATGAGCTCTTCTCAGCACATTATTATGTTACTGTGATGAAACAAACTGCCTATGGAAAGATATAGATCCTACTGGAAATGTTGGCACTGCCGAGAGAGGAAACCCGTTTCAAGGCAGAGCCGCTGCGGCTGCCGTGGCGAGGGCAGAGACCCCAGCGCGGCCAGAGCAGGAACAGGAGCCCGTGGAGCATTTCCAAAGCAAGAGATTATCATCTGAAGCATTTAAACCCGTGCTATTTTGAGTCTGCAATTATTCCAGCTCTCACGATGACTGGTCAATGTGCTGTCTACGATTAATAAGACAAATTAGGGGCAGGGCATTCCTGCACAATGGCTGAGGGGAGCCGCTGCCGCCACGTCCCGGGACGCAAAGGGACAAAGGCAGGAATTGGCACCAGGGCCCCTTGGCCCTTGGGACTTCCCTTGCGTGGGAGCCTCCTGCTGGAACCTCGGCCTGGATGGAGGAAAACCAACGGGCTGCTGTTTGACCCTTCTTACCACAGCCTGCCTGGGGCTGGCAGGGGGAGGACAGGGCACGTGCCCACGCTGGTCCCAAGTGCCCGGAGCGGACAGAGGCCGGTGCCCACTGGGGCTCTGCCAGGGCAGCGGGGCCAGAGCACCCAGCTCACATCTGGTCTCCTGATTTTCCTGAGGGTCTGTCTCCCCAAATAAGCAAAGACAGATACCTACAACTCAACTGTATCAAGAATAATACATGGCTCCTAACTGAATACAAGGCTGTAATTCAATCAAGATGTTCTGCTGACACTATAAACTGGGAGAGCAGCTCCAAGCAGCGTGTATAAATGCCAGCAAAACCCCGAGACTGAATTACAGCTGCACAGTTGCGCCAGACACACCATCGTGGCTCAAACACGAGGGAACAAAGTCCTCTTTGTTAAACTAATTATTTTAATACATATAAGGAAAGGACAGAAAGGACCTGTTAAATATTTACCGGTTTAGGCCTGCTCTTGGTAGGACCTTTTTTCGCCTGCTGTTGATATAAGCTGTTATGTGCAGCAGTTAAATCTGCCTATAAAAAGGGAAAGGTTTGAAGTGTGCATGACATATTTCAGGGGGACTGAGTGACTCAGGGGGTTGGTAATGGAGCACACAGCCTTTCACCTCTGGAGCACTGCTTTGAATCCAAAAACCATTACCATCTGGAGGTCATTTGGCAGCATCCCTGTTACGAGTTGGGCTGTTCTCAGTCCTAATGACCGAGTGCTTGTGTGGTGTAAAGGTCCCTCACGTTGGGCTGGTGCCTGGTCAGAGGGGATGGGGAAGGCAGGGGAAGGGGCTCCAGCTCTCTTTGCTGCCTTTGGGAGCCCCCGAGATGGACGCAGCCCATGGCTCACGCTGCTGCATCCCACAGGGAACAGGAGAGCTCCCGGCACCGCGAAAAACGGTGGGTGCTCCTGACCCTGGGAGCACCCCAGCAGTGGTGCAGGGTGTCCCCGTCCCACAGCAGCTCCTGGGGAGGGGAGCAGTCCCACCGGCACAGGCCAGCGCGTGGCTGGGGGAGCTGGTCACTGGAGAAGGGTTTGGAAAGCCCGTTGCCATGGCAACGGCCGTGTGCCGCACAGATGAGCGTGCCACAGCGCCTGGGCACTGCCACCCCGGCCAGGGCACCGGCGGCCCGAGGGGCCACCCCAGGCCAGTGCCCAGCCCAAGAGCACGGACGTGTGCCGCCAGCCTGGCACTGCCACACACACCCCGGGCTCGGCTGTGGATGCGCTGCCGGGGTGCTTTGGCTCAGGAGTCCAGACCTACAGCACCAGGGACGCATCCTGACCGGCCTGGCAACAGGAAACAGAGACCACGACTGCTGAGAGCCCCCGGTCCTGAGCTGCTCTGCAGGCCCCTCAACACCTTGTGTCTGGAGGTGGCCTTGGTGATGGGTGGTGACATCCAGAGCAGAGCCTGGCCAGCCATGGGCACACGCAGGCACACGGACCTGCCAGGCACTGCTGCGAGCCAGCGCTGCTCGGGGGCCACCGAGACCCCCGGAGCTGGTGCCCCGGCAGCCCCCAGGTGACGTCTCCTGACGCCTGACCCTCTTCAGGAAGATTAATGGCCAGCGTCTGCCTGCAGTGGTGCTGCCCATTCTGTCTGGCTGTCTGCTAAGAAAATGAGGCTCCATCCCCAGCCAGGGAAGCGGCTGCGCCCCAGAAGGGAGGTTTGGCAGCCGTGGGGCTTTCCTGAGGAGAGCTCAAATTCTGTACATCTCAGCAAAAACTGTGGGAACAACTCAAATATGCAGAAAGTGCTGATTTTCCACATGGGTGCGTTGCCATTAGCCCTGCCCATTAATTAGAATAATGCTAATTGTTATGATAATGATGGTTATATACATTACTTCATATTTACCGAGATTGGAAATATTTAAAGCAAACCCTTGCGAAAGCTGCATGCTTTTACCAAAGCACAAACGTCTGAGACAACATTTTTAAATGCCAATTTTTCTATGAAAACGTATATTTATATCAACAGAATTAAATTTCAGCTTAAGCTTCTTATTATAAATAAAAGAAAATAAGTCAATAAAACAATAAATATCTAACTGAATGAAGCAGAAATTATATCCAATTATATTTTCTTTAAAACCCAATTTATCTGCCAATATTTTCTTTAAATGCTCATGTTGCTTTTTCACTTACCAACAATAAATGCCTGGATGCATTTCAAAGTGGTGCCTTTTCTATTATTTCATTTCCTGGAGTCCTCGGCTTGAAAGGACATTAATAGCACACTATAAATAAAAAAAGTTACTTAAGGATTTACAGCTGAGGATTTCTATGGAAACAAACCAAAGAGGGGAGTTTGCATCAGAGTGGGGGTGGTGGATGGAAACAAAGAGCACAGGCTGGAAACAGGGAAGAAAGTTCAGCTGGCGCAGGGCAGCCCAGGAGCCTCCTGTCTGCACCCGGGCCCTGCCGCCTGTGGTGCCCGGCGCTGGGGATGCCCGGCACAGCCTGTGAGCCCTGGCAATGCCACGGGCAGAGGGTGGCTCAGGGTCCTGGGAAGGGGCTGCCGCTGGAGCCCCTGCCTGGGCCGAAGACAGGAAGGCTGCGGGGATGGTCCCATGCACCGGGACATTGTGAGCCATGCCATGGGACACCAGAACACCGTGGCCTCAGGGCATCTCCTTTGCCCTGACTGCCCAGCTCTTGCACTTACCCCTGCTCAGAGCATCAAGGAGCGATGAGGAACGACTCCATTGCCATCCCTCTTGCAAACTGGAGGTGGATTTCCAAGTGAGAGGGGCCAAAGTGACTTGCATAACATAGGAAACAATTCAACAATCAAAAAATCTTTCACTACTTAATGGGATTTTATAAATTGAATTATCTCTTTAAGTGCTGACAGTCATAGCCTATCAATCAATTAAGGGATGCCAGGCTCGAGCCTACAGACTGACTCAGCTGCTGGTCGTGTGTTGCTGGTGGGGCACTGTCCTCTTTTATTGGCCCCCACCTCTCAAAGGCAGGGCCATGCCAGGGGTGTTTCCACCATTTGACATCTGAGCTCAAGGTTTTATTTCCACTGTCCTTTCTCACGCCAGCCCCAGAGCATGAGATGTTTCACCATTCAACTGTCAGCTGTGGAAGACCTTGTAGAGAAGCGTGTTATCCAGCCTTAACTACTTGTTGTGGCCTTATTTTGCAGGTAAAGTGTCTTTTTGATCCTTTGTAACTTGCATCTGTGGCAGCAGGGCCATAAGGTCACACCAAAGAGGCCAAATGCAGCTCCCTTGTTTCTGGAGCCGAACCAGCCCAGATGTAGAGGCCCTGGGTGACCCCTTTGTCAGGAGTCCGGCCTTTTTGGCAACTTTGGGTTAGGTTTCTGCAATGTGCCTCTCCACGCTAAGTGTGCATTAGTGCAGGAGGTGAAGCCTGCGTTATTGATGGCGTGTAGGACCAGGTGTTCACAGACGAAAGGTTAGTTTATTAATCCACTGGGAGACCTTATGAAAAACAAATTCAGGTAAACAACATATTTTTCTTGACTGCTTTTCAAGATTTAAGGCAGGGATCCTGTTCTCTGAGTCTCTTTGACGCATTTCCATTGCACTCTGTTATTACATTCTTCAAAAAAGAGAGATTGCTTCTCCTGCCACATTCTGGGGAGAGAGAAACCTAATTGAATCTGCTGCCTGTGTGCGCTGGACAGCATCTCCTTCCCAGTTATGGATGGTCTTGAGAGTTACTAAAACACACTGTTAGGCCTATTTGAAAGACATTTTTCTGTTAGTGCCCTGCAGTATCAATGCTGTGTCCCCTCCTTCGGGACCCAGCCTGTGCCCACCATCCCTGTCCTCCCCAGTTTTGAGCCCTGCAGAGCGTTTCTCCTTCGCCAAGAGAGAAGTTTATTGTGGCTCTTTGTCTGCTGAGCCATGGTGTGGGGAAATGGGTTTCCAGGTGAACCCTCCTGTCAGGAGCTGGGGCTGTGAGGAGCTCTGGGGCTAGCACTGATGCCTCCCCCTGCACCCAGCAGGGCTGGGACCGCCCAGCAGGCAACTGGGCTCGGCAGGGCAGAGCCACCAACAAGGAGCTCACTGCTGAGCCTGCCAGCAGCCACTGGCTCACACTGGCTGCCTTGGGAGCACTGGGGATCTGTGGCTAATCTGAGGAGGAACTGGGCAGCAGTGTGCCAGGCACAGTGGGCGGCTGGCTCAGCTCCCCCTTGCCCTTGCCATGTGCTTCTCATTTAACCTCTGAGGTGCTTGGGAGAGAGAAATCCCTGTGCCCCATGTGTGACCACTGGAACTTGATTAAGCACTGAACTTTAATTAATTGACTAGCTTGGACTAATAAGGTTTGCCAATTCACTTTGCCCAATGAAGAAGTGAATAGTTAATTTACATGAGCTGTCAGGTTTAAGGCTGCCCTTGTGCAAACAGCCACCTTCCACCACCCCACCACGGATCGAGGAGCTGCTGAGCACGCTGCCCGGCCCCAACACGGCCCCTGGCTCCCCCTCCACCACCCCACACTTTCCCAGTGTCAGCTCCCCATCCAGTTCAGCCGTTTCCACCCTGTGCCCACATGAGGAGAGGTGACAGGGTGAATCCCAATGCCCAGCGAGGAGGGAGAGCCCTGCCCTGCCCGGCCCCCCAGCCTGCATCTCCTGCTCTCTAAATTGATTGGCACTTTCTATTTGAGGAAAAATGAGTTCTTAAAATTGAAATACTGGTTATTGTTATGGTAATACAGCGAGGCTGCAGCAGGAGAGATTTTAAGATACAAAGAAGGTTAGTTTAAATCAAGCAGCTGATGGGTGAGTCTATATAAAGTACTCAGGACTAATGAGTTCAGAGGATCTGTGCATTGGGTCTGGACCCCTTAATGCCTCGGATTCAAGTGGTGGGTGCAGGTAATAACCAAGATAACCTGAGGCCTCTGAGATCATTATTGCTTTATCACATTTTGTATAAAAAATTTTCGGCCTCATTGAGGATGTCAGCCTCTATCAAACGCTGCCTGGCACGGAGCGTGACGCGTCCCTGCGGCGCCGGCGAACCCGGCACCCGCTGCGCCTGCCGCAGCCACTGGCACCCGGCACCCTTGCTGGGGGACACGGCACCGGGCAGGAGGGTTACAAACAACCTAACAGCAAAAGTACTGAGCCTGGGCGAGCGTGGCACAGTGACTGACTCCCAACATACGTTATTGCTCTTTCTCATCTTTACCTGAAATCGGTAATTTAGAGGCCGTACCTTCATTTGGAAGATAACGGCACACACACAAGTATAAAAGTTTAATGTGCTCTCAGTAAAATGAGAAATGAGTGGTTATGATATTGTCTAACACTTTCAAATGTGTTTATTAATTCATGTTTTAAATCATAAGTTTCATTCTGCAGGAGAGTCGTACACAGCAATAAGCAAGTTTTAAAATATTAATGAATAAACAATATTTCTCTATTGAAATATAACATGCTTCTTTGAACAATGTACCAACGGCAATAAATCACACCCGGCAGAAAATTGCGTTTCATATTTAATACAACTTGAACTCTGCCTTCTTATAAATGATATCTTTTTTGTTTAATTGGCGTCAGCTCAGATCTAGCAGATTGCTAATAAAATTCTGGATTTCCATATTTAATGACCCGTGCTCTGTACGCTGAATTTTACCACCAAAAATGCAGCTTTTTATTATCCTAATGGAGAGCGTCACGAGGGGACCTCGAACCATCAGCAGCCGCCGCGCCTGCCCTCCTGCAGCTCTCCCGGAGCCTCAGCTGGGCCCTGGCAGCCACGGCCGGCTGCGGGTGCCGGGGTCCGCGCTCGGCACGGGGAGCAGCAGCGCTGGCTGCAGCAACGGGCATCCCCCTTCTCCCAGTGCTATCCTCAGAGTGCACAGCATGTTGGGGCAACAGGAGGAGGACAAAGGCCCCTTCCTCACTGCAGAAGTGCTCCCAGGGACGTCCATGGGCCCAACCACCCCGAGCCACCCCAGGAAAGGCGATGCGGAGGGAGGTCACGGCCACGGGTACCATGTGTGCCCCTGCAGCACCCCTACACGGACACACGTCTGCACACACAGTAGTAGCCACAGGTATGAATGAAATTAATTGGTTTTAATTAGCCTGTGTAAACAAGATCCTTAAATTTGTTGCCACATGAGGGTTTTGGCAGTCTCCAATAAATTAATCCTTTTTATTATATCAATGACAGGAAGATGATCAAATGGGCTTTGATATAGATTTTGGGATTTATCACCTAGTAGCACTCTGATATGCTTGAACTTTTTTCCTCCTGCTGCTGCTGCTGGAGGCAAGAACAAGGCTACAAATGGCATTTGCTTCAGAGTCTGCTGCAGGCACAACGGGGGATTCGGCGACAAACGGATGGCGGCCGCCAGGGAAACTTTGAAGAAGAGTTTGTCTTCGGTATTGGTTGGGAAAGTGGAGTTTTCAGTGGGTAGAGTCACGCAGAGACAGACATGGGGGCAAGGGGGCTCCTGTAGCGAGGCACTTACAGCAATCAGAGTGTGGTGCCAGCACATCCAGGCTGAGCTCAGTCTCTGGCTGCACCTTCAGCGCCAGGGCACTCGGCGCTGGCTCCCTGTTCTGCACATCATGCCGAGCCTGGGGGGAGATGGGCTTCACCCGCTGCAGGATGCCTCGGGAGCACTGGTGCCTGCAGCAGATTTGCTCTGGCACGTCACAGCTGATTTCCCAGGTGCTGCCAGGACGCAGCCCGGCACCTACAGCTCAGCTGTCAGCAAAGATTTTAAATGCCAGCACTATCCTTCCCACTGTCACCCCTCGCAGGACGGAGCAGGTGGCTTTGTCTTTCGGGAGCCCGGGTGCCCGTGTGGGTGCCGGAGGCTGCTGGCACCACCGTCCCACCTGGGGAGCCCAGGAGCCCAGTTCAGCAGCCGTGCTGTCCCAGAGGTCCCTCTGCACCATGGGCACGGCAGCCAGGGACCTGCCACACACAAAACCTTGTCCTGCTCTGTGCCACCAAGGGAAGGATAACTGGATGGGAATTCTAATCATATATTATATTACCGTGTCATATTAGACTAATAAAATCCTAATATGATACAGGAATGGGGAGCATATCATAACTCCTCTGTGGCTAATACAATGCACGCAATAAATCACTCCCAGGGCTTATCCTTAACAATTGTATCAGTGCTTTCTGTGTCATGCTGATAACTCAGTCCCTCTGATCTAATGGTTCACTTTTCTTCACAGTCCATATGGCAGTGACATTAAAGCTAATGAAATAAAATAAAATTTGCCAATCTTTGAAGAATTCCATTCTTTAAAAAGATGTATTTTATTAATACAAACTGGAAACATCTTCAGTTACTCGAGAGTTATTTTTATCACACTGCAAATACATGGCACAGACGTTGGCATCAGCACCTCACATCCCACCGGCCCCCGCCGCAGCACCTGCCGTGTCGGGCAGTCTCACACACAAGGCCGAGTCCGTGTCGTTGGCAGAGTTGCTCCTGTTGAACCAGTCCCCCGGGGCAGGGGCTCTGCCGTGCTGGATGGTCACAGTCTCCATGATTCTCCCCTTCCTGGGCTGAACGTCCCTTGTTGCATCCAAGGCCAGATACATGGTGAGCTGGGAGCTTGATGTCTGAATGCCAGGGAGAGGAGGCCATCACCCTTTCACTTCTGGCATGAGAAGATTTGCTGTTTTTCAGGGGGCTGTATGAGGGTGAGTCACAAGCCCAGATGCATCTGCCAGAGCACTGGGCACCGTTCCTTGCTGGCCACGGGGCTCCTGGCAGCCCCTCCTGTGGGACAGACGGCCACCAGTAGCTCGCTGGTGCAGTGGTCATGCTGTGATCCCCAGCCCTGGCACACAACAAGCTGGATGGGGCTGGACCAGGTCCCAAAATGGGCTGCTCCAGCCATGCACAGGGAAGCACCGTGGGTCTCCTCCAGACACCCTCACGCCTGTCACAGCAGGTGATGCACAATGTGGCGATGATGATGGCAGGAGCCTTCATCAGGATGGTGCTGGGCATGGCAGACGGTGATTCCTCGGAGCTGCTGCACACACAGGGTCTCTGGGCTGGCACCTCCCAGGGCTGACAGGAGCCACGGGCACAGGGCCAGTGGGCTCTGCTCCTCTGCTCCTCCACAGTGCGCTTGGCTGCAGCGGCTCCAGATGTGGCGACACTCACGTGCGCCAACAGCTCCAACCTGAGCACGGGGCACTGGGGTGGTGGCACTGAGCAGTGCCACGGGCAGGAGGCCCAAGGGAGAGGAGAGATCCTTGTGCGAGTCACTGTTCCTGCACTCTGATGGCCCTTTGGGTGCAGCTACTGGGTGAAACGCAATACCATCAACAGCGTGATCCTAATACTGGTGCTTGCAGTAAACCTTTCTGATGTGTGATCAAGCCTCAAGGAGAAGATGTTTATTATTTGCCATGTAACCACGTGGCTGTTCTCCAATGTAAGGAAAGGCCAAATTGCACTTGTAATTCAAAGGGACCCAAAGCCTTAATGCTGTAAAGCAGCACGCTAATGATGCCCAGCGGGCGCGGGGCATGCGAGCGCGGCCCAAAGGTTGTTGATGGCCTTCCTATGAACCTCCTCAGTGTGTGACAGGTCCTTGCCTGTGGCCAGCAGAGATGTGATCAAGATGAGGGACGTCTGTGTGTTCATTATGCTGCCTACGCCTCCACTGACACACTTTACATTTAAAATACTGTTTCCATTGAGCTGGAGCATAAACACGGAGAGAGTGAGCGCGTGGACTTCAGGAGCTCCATTAGCAAATACAAATCCTTTGGTGCTTTGTCCTCTGCAGAAGTCTTGGGAAGTCCAGAGTCCCCATCTGCCCCAACTCTCGTTAACTGATAATGAAGGCTTTGCAACACACACCTAGTTATTTACTTATTTATCTAAACGCACCACCTGTAGTGAAAGAAGCAACAATCACTTCTAAAACTGACCCAGAAGTTGCGTCTGCTCCATAAACAAAAGCAGCAGCAGCAGCAACTGGTGCAGGAGGGCAGGTGGGACGAGGAGGGAGGAGAGTGTGGCCAAGGCCTGGGGGGTGAGAGTCGCTGAGCAAAGGTATTGTACAAAACAACCTGACACAAGGACCGTTGATAAGAAAAGCTGACTCACAAGCTAATTGAATCATGCAAATAATCGTTTAGCCACCAAAACACCACGGAGAAGCTCACCAGCTGACTGGAAAGGCAACGTGACAGGCAGGCGGCTCACACCAGCTGGTAGCCATCAGCCATCAGCACTAGCCCTCCTCCCGCCTAGCTACACTAACCCGAGTAGTAAGTAGTTATATTTATCAAAGACCATTTGCTGCAAGTGATTAACGTTAATTTGATTTCCTGTGAGTCAATTTCCTTGAGATATGGTAAATAGGCTATTACCTGTTATTGACCTTTACTTTATTAAAAAGATCTAGAATTAGCATTTATAGATATACGTCCTTCCAAAAAAGTTTGTTTAATAAAGAAAAATATCCTTATAATCGCATTACACTCGCTAGCTGAGGCTGTCATTCCAAAGTTAATGTTAAATAAAGATGGTAATTAAGAGTGAATATGATGATGGTTTTTAACCTCGTCTAGAGGACTGACCCCATCCTTCGCCTCCACTTGAGCGCTCGCTCGCTGGTGGAGGTGGGTGGGGGCGGAGGCGGGGGCTGGCGCGGCAGCGGAAGGAAGGCAGGCCCTGCCCGGCGGCGCTGCTCCGGCTCCAGCTCCTGCCACCACGCACCTCTCCCCACATCTCCCATCTGCTACAGGCACGAAGGCACCGGGACCCGCTGGCACTCAGAGGAGCGCTCGGCTGCTCTGTGACAGCATGCGCTTCGGGTCGCCTCCTCATCTCCTACGTCTGGCTTGAACTGGAAGAAATTACGTCAACGTTTGATCATGAAAGCAAAAAGTTTATTCATGTTTGAAACTACATATAACTACCACGAGGAAGACTCTTCAATCCAGGGTGTAATCCAGTTAGAAAGTAACACGAAACGGTTTAATACATTAGAATCACTGCCACAAATTATTTTCATGACTCAATCAGTTTCAGAATCGCATACAATACAAAAGAGAGAAAGGGCCCCCTGTTACACAGGGGGAATATACAGTACTGAATACTGAAGTCTGTATGCATTACAATTGGTTGTTGGTTTTTGCGTGGATTAGTAACAAGATGAAGAACATTCAAAATGTTTCTCAGTATTTACAACAGTTTCACTGTTCTGTGTTAAGCCTCAGACCCCACGTTCCCACTTCTGCTTCTTTAAAAGTTGCCGCTGCAACCCTGATTCTTTTAAAAGATTACAATGTACATTACATTTCATGGGGAAACAAAGAGTTAATTACAAGATGCAAAAAGATAAGAAAGAGACAAACTACAGCGTGAGTATCGTTCAGAGGTAGTAAGTGAGCACTCTAAGCTACAGAACATGTTGAAAGTCTATTGGTTTGTATGAGTTCGCATGAGGTAATAAAGCTGTGTTTGATTGGTGAGATGTATAAATACTCTTTTGCTACACTATGTACAACACTCCATATGATGGTGCTTTTTTCCTTTGCCTTTTTCCTTTCTTTGTGGTTTGCTGCCAAGAAGAGGTAACGACTCTTGGCAGGCGCGTGCAGCACCTAGCTCGTCCTGTAAAACCCCGGCCTTGGCCTTCACAGAGATCAGCAGCGAGTGTCTTCATCTCCTCTGAGCAACCTGTGTCCGGTGTCCAAACACAGAGAGGAGACTCGGGCAGTTTTAGCAAGAAAAGATGCTCCTGGTTTCCAATCTAAGTTGTAGGACAAGATATCATAACAAAAAAGTGACGAATAAGGATTCTTAAACACAACCATTGTTAACCAAAAGAACTGAACAGCTCTTTTTATTCCAACTCTGTACGAGATATGAAAAGATTAAACACAATCCATTTCGGCTTCCCATGGAAATATGCACAAAGTTAAATTTAGGTGAGGCTTTTCTTTGTGTCTGCTCTTGCTATTGAGGTTAAGCGTGTCCTGTACTTTTACCCTTAAGGCCAAGGAATTGGCAACTGTTAGACCAACATCGTTAAAACTGCTGATAATAAATTATGATAAAATAGTTACAGGGCTATAAACAACGCTAAATCTTGGCCTAATTGGATAAAGTGCTTTTTAACATTGTGTGTTTTAAGTATAAATACAAATGATTATGATACCTTTAAAAAACAGATTTACCAAGTTCTCTAATAAGACAAGGTTTTACAGTAAAGCTGTAGGTGGTTGGCTACAAAAAACTCTTTCCTTTTTCTCCTGTGACTCTGAATGCACTAATCAAGGCATCTCAGCTCAGGGAAAAAGTGTTGCTAGGAGATTAGTTAGAGGTATCAGAGTGCACACTTCCCGGCCCTTCTGTGGGGGAAGTCACGGAAGATGGAGTAGTTGCGTCCTGCCAGCCTCCATTAGCCTGAAAAGGGAAAAACAATTCAATTGATATAATTACACATATTAACGACGCCGCACACCGAAAAGTATCAGACTGGCAAGCCTGGCTCTGCGAGGAGATGCTGTGGGAAGGAGACTTTCCTACACTCCCTCTGGCTGCAGAATTTGTGAACAAGCAGCAGGCCCTGCTGGGGGGACGCTGGAAGCTGGCACCGGGCAGCCCCAGCCCGCCGCGGAAAGGCAAGCTGAGCTGTTCAGCGTGGGCTCTGGCATTTCTGCAGAGGCCACTCGTGGAACATCCCTTCAGACGACACTTCAGCTTTTTCCCCTGAGGGGACAAGTCTGGGGCAACCCGCGTTTAACCTCGTCTCCCCAAAGTTGGGAATGGCCCCTCTCAGCCCGGCAGAGCCTCGGCAGAGCTGCTCCCCGCAGGGAGCCCGGCTCCCTGCACACACTCACAGGGCTGCTGGGCAGAAAGGGGCTGCTCGGGTCGCTTTCCCCATTATCTGTAAGCACGGCCCCACTGCAGCGGCCGCGCCGTGCCGCGCTCACTGCCGGCCTCACCGCGCAGGCCTGCCTCACCAACACATTTGCCTTATGTCTCGGCCGATCGAGGCAATTGCTGAAATCAATGTCTGATCAAATTTCTGCTGTGGCAGACAGCTTGTCGCTACATATTTTTATGTCAGTCAAGAAGAGGGAGGTGCTGGGCTCGTGAGTTGGGGGACGCTGAGTGGAAGTGACGGGGAGGCCTCTCCGCGCAGCCCGCCAGAGCCGCCCCGGCCCCGCGCTCCCGGCGCCCGCGGCCTTGGCAGGGACGCTTCCCGGCAGGGAAAGGTTAGCCTATGCTAATGTGGTTACCACGTGCTGCCTTACCAAAACCATCGGTGGCTCGGCACCGTGGGTCGTGGTAACGCCACGCTCTCCGGGAGGAAAGGGCAGAGGGGAGCGATGGCAGCGTGTGGGACGTCCCGGCCTGCCGGGCCATTGGCACAGCGGCCCCGCGACCCACACCTGGCCTGACTGGGTTTTACATTAAAAACACTGCTCATCCATCACGCCAAAAGAAAATGCTTTACGGCTCCCCAACAGGAGGAGAAAGCAGTCTCGGTAATTATCTCCTTTGCAGATGAAAAACAGCAAACAGAGGAGCTCTTATCCTGACAAATTCCAAGGTCTGAGTTTGGCTTCTCTTAAGTAAAATTAACGGCAACGCCAACCTGCAATCACGTGAGGGCTGGAACCACACCACCTGCTTGCAAACGCTCACCCGCTCAGACACAGACTGAAAACGCACCAAATCCTACTCCAGACGCACGGGCACTGCTGCTTGCTTTATTTTTTAAAGATACGAGAATATACTTAGAGAAAGAAAAACTCTTGTGCAGATATGAGTCTAAAGATATTCCATCTGAAGTAAACATCATTCCTCTTTTATCCAAATTTATAAACAACAAATGTACAATATTTTTACTCAGCTTGGCAGCTGGAGGAGAGGTTGTCAGCAAGCATTCTTTTTTTCAAATAAATTAATCCTTACTCTGGTGGTTTGAG